>NW_020837979.1:1376742-1600011 GCF_003676395.1 Aethalodelphis obliquidens | reverse complement strand
GGAGGGAAGGAGGGAAGGAGGGAAGGAGGGAAGGAGGGAAGGAGGGAGGGGCGGGCAGGGCTCGGTCCCTCTGTCCAGAAGAACGCCAGTTGATAAACAGAGGAGGATTTACAGGATTAGGAAGTTGCCGCTTTTGTGATCCCAACATAAAACTGATCCAGGCGAGGACTGGTAATGGATGCTGAGCGCGCTGGCTTGCAAGTCTCCGAGATCCCCTGGCTGGGTCCTGGGAACGTGGATCCCAGCAATCATGTGGCCGGCAGCCAGCCCCTCCCGGCATCATACTCAGCACTGGTAGTGGACAAGCCTGATGTGATGCAAATCGACCAGCGTTATCATAAAAATATTTACCTGAATTTAATCCTGAGGAAACAATCAGGTAAGTCCAGAAGGTTGGACGTTTCTAAAGGACAACCAGCCTGTGCTTTTAAAAGGTAAATGTCATGAAAAAACAAGAGTTAGAGGCATAACAGCAATGTGTAAACCCTGACGGGATCCTAGATTAAAAAAATAAAGCAGAAAAGGCTATAAGGACATTTATGGTACCATGGGGGCGGGTGGAGGGAATTCAAATATGGACTGCATATCAGATGATACTATTTATTGTTAATTTTTAGACTATGATAATGGTGATCAGATTACATAGAAAATGCAGATCTTAGGAGACACGTGTTGAAGTATTTAAACACGAGGTATTACTATGTCTACAACTTTCAAATATTTCAACAAAGAAATATATGTAAAAATGAAAAGAATGAGCAAATGTGGGGGAAAAAAGAACTGGCATATGTAGGCCGAGGGTTATTTAGGTGCTTGCTGAATTATTTTTTCTATACAATAGAAATCAGGTGTGGAAATTCTTACAGTAGATGTCGAGGGTCAAAACAATTTCCAGGTTGCCCCTCCCGGCCACCAAGAAGGTGGGGGGAGATTCTAAGCTATTTCTGGGCCTGGGGGGACCCTGGGAACTTGCGGTAACAAGCGTAGTGACCCCTGGGCTCAGGGGAATCTGGAAGCACCACTTACACAAGTTCACCTGTTTTCCCCTTTTTTTCCCCCTTTTCCCCCAGGAGTCCACTGGCATCACCAGCACCTGTCTGCATAGTGACTTAACGATCGCCAATTATGCAGGGCTAATCAGACCAAGGGGAAAACTGCTCTCACAGAAGTCCCAGCTCAGAGAAGCTTGACGTCTGTTATCACACGTGCAGAGCTAACACATGTAAAACATGCTTGCATGGGGTTTTCAGGGGTGCTTTAGCATCTTTTTGGTGGAATAACAGGGACAGGATAGGAAAGCACCACAAATACGGTGTCCTCCCAACAAAACCCAGGACACACCCAAACCTAAGTGAGCGCTGTTACTGTCACAACTCGCGTTTTCCAGAGCTGAAGGAGTGCCTCTGAAATGTCAGAAAGCAAGCTTCACCTTTGTTCTGCTGTTTCGGGTATAAACCAAGGTGCACACGGGGGTGGGGACAGAGGGGAAGAAGAATGAAGAGGGCAGAGGAACCAAGAGACGGGGAGCGGGGGCGGGTCGCGTGGAGGAGGCTGGAGAAGGGCCCTGCCCGCTGCACCCCGCCGGCTCCAGCCCCGCCCGGTCCGTCTCTGCAGAGGGGAGGGCAGAGGGTCTGCGGCACGGGGCCCCGTCAGCCGGGGGATGATCAGGATACGACTCAGGCCCGCAGCCCTGCCCCGGGTCCCTGGGATGCCCGGGAGAGCCCGCACCGCCGCCCGGAGGATGCTGAACGCTCCACCAACCAGTGAGGCAGCTGAGGTCCATGGGGCAGCCGGGGGGGGGGGCCACCCGCCCAGGATCGATCGTGCAAACAGAGCAGACGGTCCAGCGTCCCGGGAAAGCCTCCAAGGAGAAAGGAAGCCACCGGGGGAAGAGACTCTCCAGGGGAAGAAAAGTGAGCAAACGACCACCGTGCAGAGGAGACCCTGACACAAAGACCACACTCTTTGGTTTTTTAAATTCGGGGAGAAAGAGAACGCTCCTAAACAAAAACTGATAGCAAACATAAATTATCACTAAAAGAGTTAGACGACAAAGTTTCCAAAAAGTAGGACCAAAGTCTAAAATGACAGAAGAGACGGAAGGAAGAGGAGCAGACCAGGCCACCGCACCCCCGCAGGGTACCGCTCCAAAGGACAGTTCGGAAGGTTCCCAGAACCGCAGAGCGAGGCTCCTGGGCGGCCAGGCTTGGAAGCACCCGGCACATGCGCACACGTCACCAGCCGGGTGCGCATCCCTGGGCGGGCGGGTACACAGGTGCCCCGACCCCCCTGCGGCACGGAGGCCTCACTCTGGGAGGGGCTCCACATGCCGAGCACGGCGGTCCTGAAGGAGGCCAGTTATCAACCGCACGTCCACAAATACACACTCGGGGCACACCCGAGTGCGGAGGGGCCGAGCCGAGGTGTGCCGTGGAGGATGGCGCCAGGGGCAGGAAAAGGGCAGGGCTTGGGATCTCGCGGGAGAAACCAAGTCACAGAGAGACGGGAGCTGGCTTGAGCCTCGGCACCAGGACCCAGAAGGGATGGAGCCTCACCACCCACCTGTCAATTAAATGTGAAGACAGAGAAGACACGGCCAACGCCTGCCAATGCTCCTCCCGTGACCTCCAGCTGAAATGAGGCGGTGCCCGTCGGGGGACAGGATCTCCAGGCCAACGGGGCTGAGGCCAGGGGCACCAGGTCCGAAGGCCCCTCCTCAGGGAGCTCGGGAGGCTGCTCAGCTTCTCGGGGGAGAAAGACATGAGCGACAAAGCTTGCAGTCCAACAAGTATAGGGCCTGGAGAGTGGAGTCATTAGCTCCGGGAAAAAGAAAAGCCGAGTTCACAGGGCTCAGGTGAACAACATTTAGTCATGCGCGTAGACACTAAGTGCTGAGCTACTTAAAATCACACCGCACCTGCGTGGGTTGGTGGGGAAAGGAGAATAAACAATCTTCTAAAGAAGAAAGCCCCTAGGTAGTATCTAGAATTCTACGGCACAAGGACAAACACCAAAATCACCGGCTCAAAGAAGTGAAGTGCTTGCCTCCGGGTAGAGGAAAACAGTGCCTGGGGACACCAACAAACCCGGCAAAGGCTATTTGACTTTTTAAACTCTAGCCTGTCAAAAACACTAAAGGTAATTCCAGCTGAGTCTCTGCCTAGGGATCTACCTAGCAGGTTGGCATGACTTTCAGACCTCTAGGCTCTTCTAAGGGGCTAACAGCACTGATTTAAGTGCTACAAGGGCTGAAATCCCCGTTACCGAGAAGAAAACACATGCATGGAGAAGAACCTCAGTGCAGTGCAAGCTGGCCCACGCTCAGCCCCTGGGCCTGGACTGAAGAATTATGTGCGAGCAAGGAGGCTGGGCCCGCATGGGCACAAGAGCATTTCCAGAAGGCGCTGTGTGTCATCTGGGAGCAGGGGCGTTTTCTCAAACAAAAGGGAAAGATTATTAACAAGGAGAGCAGAGGCTAGACGTCACAGGCATCATGGCTCACGGACACCTTCAATGTCCTCGGACGCTGTCAGTAGGGAGCCACAATGTCATGCTTTTCCCTGCGAAGTGCCCGGGACTTACCAACCCTGCTTGTTACCAGCACTGCCTCCACCCTAGTCTAAAACCTCACAGCTAAATTCACCCGCGTCGGGAGCTGGCACGAGGCCTCCGCCAGGCCTGCCTGCTCCAACCCGCCTGCCAGGGCAGCCTCACAGCTGCTTCGTGTCCATACTCCAGCCACACCGTAGTTCTCCACATTCTGAGGACACGCCCTGCTCTTGGCTGCCACAGGACCTCTGCACATGCTGCTCCTGGGGAACCCACCCCACCCCCCACCCGCCTAGTCACTCCTACACACATTTCACTTACCAGCACAAGCCCCTGTGCATTCCCTCCGGTCCTTCCTACCTGTTCGTAATTTAACCCTCATTTGGGTGAGCATCTAATTCGTGGCCAACTCAACTCACCTGCTTAGGCCACAGGTTCTAAAGTGGGGTCCCCAGACCACACCAACAGCATCTGAGGTGAAGCTATTAGAAATGCAAATGGCTGGGCCACACCCCAGACCTACTGAATGAGAAACTTGAGGGGGGAGGCGGCAACCTGTGTTCTGAAAACCCTCCAGGTGATTCTGACAGAGGAGTTTGAGAAACACTGCCCAGGTGTTTTGCACTCCTTGCGGTCCCCTGGGACTAAGCAGAGACAAGCAGCAATAAGGGCTGGACAGACAAAGGTACGGGCTCAGGAGAATTTCCTGGTCTACAGAACTGTAAATGACATCCCACAACCCCCTACCTTCAGAAGACCCAAAATCCACAGGGAGCTTCCTGCACACCTGGGTTCTAGCCCCAGCTCGCCGGCAAGCCGGGCTCTGGTCTTGGTCTCCATAGGTTACCATCTGTGTGGTCATCAGTAAATCTGCCTGATTTCTCTTAGCCTTAACAGACTCACCTCTAGAATGGGAATAACGATAGTACCTATTTCCTAGGATTGTTGAGATAGTTACAGGAAACAATGAAACAGGCTCACGCACCTACGGGGAAGCTCGCAGCCAATTTAGATATGATTATTGTCCTAACAACAGTTAGACAACTTCAAGCGGTCTTTCCCCTGGGTTCTCGGCTGTCTCACTCAAGACTGACACACGCTTCAGACTAGCTCTTCCTCCTTCGAAGACTACTCCCAACTAACTGTCCCCAGCTGGGCTGCAGCAGACAGGCTGGGTCTCAATCACCCGCATCTTCCTGGAGCTCAACTGAAATCACTTTGCCGAGCCTCCCTCACCTCGGGAGTCAGACCTTGGTAACTCAACCGGTGAGCAGGTGTTTCGTTTCAGCGCGTATCACTCCCGTGACTAGGATTCAAACGAGCTCACCTGGTCCAATTTTGGTACTTGGGGAAGTATTAATAACAGCAATGAAAATACATTCCCATCGAATTTTTTTTTAAAGGGACAGCTTCTGCCTCTAAGAAGCCACAGGGTCTACCCTCTGCCTGAAAAGTGTCCCTCCTGCCCTAGGTCCGGCAGCCGCGGTGAGTGATGACGGGAGAACCACACAAGCTGAAGCGGCGCCGGGATCCCCAGCGCCGCGCCTCCGTGCTGGGCCGACCGGCACCCGCACCCTCCTTTCCTGGGCGAAAAGACCCCTGGGTATCCGAACACCTAGGCGCCAGGACCCCGGGCGCGGACACCTGGGCGGGGGCACCCCCGGGCGTCCAGAAACCTGGGCGCCAAGACTCCGGGCGCGGGGACCCCCGGGCGTCGGACCCCTGGGCTCGGCCGCGGGCCGGCGGGGTCCGGCGACACTGGGCTCCCCTACAGCCAAACGCGGAGTAATTTTCCGAAGAGCAGGCAGCCGGCGCGGGATCTCTGCCGGGCGACAGCATTCTCACCCCCTAGTCCAGCCCGGCGACGCGGCACGCCCGGGAACCGCTGCCCGCAGCTCCGCGGGCGTCGGGGCAGCCGGGCCGAGGGTCCGCGCCTCCTGTCCGGCCGGCGGCCGCGCGCGCAGAGCGGGAGGGAGGGAGGGAGGGAGAGAGAGAGCAGGCCGCGGGCGGGAAGGAATAGCCGGCGAACTCACAGGCCACGTAGGCGAGCAGCGCGATGCCCAGCAGCAGCTTCATCCTCCTGCGGCTGACGGCGGACGCGAGGCGCAGGAGCGCCTGGCTCAGCATCCCGGGCCGCGCGCTGCGGCCGCTGGGCTACTTGAGCGGCTGAGGCGGGGGCGGCCCGAAGGCCCCGCCCCGCGCCCGCTTCCTGCCGGCGGGGCCCGCGCGCATGCGCCACGCCCGCCACGCCCCGCCCCGCAGGCGCAGTGCGGCGGCCCCGGCGGGCGGCGAGTGCGCGTGCGCGGTCCCAAGCGCTACTCTTGGGCCGCCGTGGGCGGTGTGCTTCAGACCCCAATCCGAGCGCTCGGGGCGGAGTCGGGGATGGGCAGGTGTTTGGAGTTCTTTACCGCTTCCCTCTGAAAGCTGACTGTTCTCTCGGCTTCTGGAATAGTGGCAGCGACAACGATTAGTCCCCTAAACACCGATGAAGTCCAGACCCCGTGCCTTTTTCCTTCTGATCTGCTGGAACATCTTTCTTTTAAAATTAAGGAGTTTACATGCAGCTCAATATCAAAAAAACAAACAACTCAATCCAAAAATGGGCAGAACACCTAAACAGACATTTCTCCAAAGAAGACGTGCAGATGGCCAACAAACACATGGAAGGATGCTCAACATCACTAATCATTAGAGAAATGCAAATCCAAACTACAGTGAGGTATCACCTCACACTGGTCAGAATGGCCATCAACAAAAAATCTACAAACAATAAATGCTGGAGAGGGTGTGGAGGAAAGGGAACCCTCTTGCACTGTGGGTGGGAATGTAAATTGATACAGCCACTATGGAGAGCAGTATGGAGGTTCCTTAAAAAACTAAAAGTAGAGCTACCATATCACCCAGCAATCCCACTACTGGGCATATACCCTGGGCATATCATATACCATAATTCAAAAAGAGTCATGTACCCCAATGTTCATTGCAGCTCTATTTACAATAGTCAGGACATGGAAGCAACCTAAGTGTCCATCGACAGATGAATGGATAAAGAAGATGTGGCCCGTATAAACAGTGGAATATTACTCAGCCACAAAAAGAAACGAAATTGAGTTATTTGTAGTGAGGTGGATGGACCTAGAGTCTGTCATACAGAGTGAAGTAAGTCAGAAAGAGAAAAACAAATACCGTATGCTAACACATATATATGGAATCTAAAAAAAAGGTTCTGAAGAACCTAGGGACAGGACAGGAATAAAGATGCAGACGTACAGCATGGACTTGAGGACACGGGGAGGGGGAAGGGTAAGCTGGGACGAAGTGAGCGAGTGGCATGGACATATATACACTACCAAACGTAAAATAGGTAGCTAGTGGGAAGCAGCCGCCCGGGAGAAACAGAGCGGCCGGCAGCGCCTCTCACCTCTGGGACTGCCAGGTTCTTTTGCTAAACTTAATCGAATACCCTTCTTCAGCCTTGTTGTAAACCTCCAAGAAGAACAACACAATGAGCAATAAGGCAGTAATTGGTTACAGCTTTCGAACCGCTCAGCACAAATGCTGTGACTTTGTGACTCTAATACAACCTTCCCAATCCCAGGTCTGCCCATTAGCTGTGGAGAGTCACTGAGTCGGAGGAAACTTGTTAAGCCCCTCCCTGAGGATGGTGCCCACACCTGGACCGGCCACCAGGCAGGACGCCCAGCCCTCCACCCTCCCCAAACTCCAGCCCCACCCCAGCAGTATCCAAGGAGAATGCCAGGTGACACTACCTTTGGAGGCAGAGAGAGACCCCTGGGTAGATGGCCAGAGCACACCAGCCTGGGACGAATTGCTTTTTGTCTGGGAGTCTTAGTTTCCTCATCATTAACGTCTTGAGTTTGGGTTAAATCTATGATTTCTGCAAAGAAGTGTCTAGAGCAGGGAGTGTCCTGAGCTCCTCGGACCCTATGATTCCATGATTTTTATTTTTTTATTTCATTTATTTATTTTGTGGCCACACCACAAGGCCTGTGAGGTCTTAGTTGTCCAACCAGGGATGGAACCTGTGCCCTAGGCAGTGAAACCAAGGAGTCCTAACCACTGGACTGCCAGGAGATTCCCCCATGATTTTGATTTTATTTATTTTTATTTATGATGATCACTTTAATTTTTTATTTAATCCTGGAGTACAGTGGATTCACAAGGTTGTGTTAGTCTCAGGCATATGGCAAAGTGCTTTACTTGTACGTATTCATGTATCTATTCTTTTTCAGATTCTTTTCCCATATAGGTTATTACAGGGTATTGAGTATAGTTCCCTGTGCTGTACAGTAGGAATTTCATGATTTTTACATAAAAGGTGAGTAGCAGAGATGTGAGAAAAGATTTTGACACTTGCCCTAAGGCAAAATCTGACAGGAGCTCTACGTGGGTTCCAAGCATGTTGGGTTGTAGGTGAGATTTTGTTGGTAGGTAGGTATTAGTTCAAGCAGCCCAGAAAAATGAATGATCTACTTAAAAACGCTTAAAATGGTAAATTTCGTGTTATATTTTACCATAAAAAAAGAGGATCACTCCTACTTTCCATCCTCGCTCTACAGTGATGTGGTCGAACTTCTTCAGCTTGTAACTACATAACAGCAATGTTAATCTTCTGATGTGGTATTCTCTCCTGCTTCACTGAATGTATGCTTATAGTAAAAAGCAATAAAGTCACTCGCCCGCATTTCCTAGAATTTTATATAAAATGATATCCTGTGGTATATTCCCTGCTTTGTCTGGCTGTATTTAGCCGAGTTCTTTTGAGATTAATCCGTGAGGTTACCTGGCAGGTCCTTGGCCGTGGAGGAGCGGGTATGAGACATTTCGTGGCGGGCAGAAGGGAGTGATCAGAGAAAAGTTTTGGGGGCCACAGATATGTTCCTTATTTGGACTGTGGTGATGATTTCATGTGTCTATATCTCTCACATTGTCTTTAAATATATGCGGTTTATTGTATGTCAATTATACCTCAATAAAGCTGCTGAACATTGGGGGGGAGGTAATAAAGTAACACTAAAATGTCCACCGAAGTCTCTTCAAAGGTGTCCGTCAAAATCTCCCAAGGGAAAATTTTCTGAATTATTTTATCAAGAGGAGGTGGTCATTTATTTTTGATTTGTGGAAATGAAAGCAATGTTATAACTATAAAGAAACAAGGGCCTTGTATAACAGGCCATAAGACTACAGCGCCCCGTACACAGTTTGTGCGGGCTGCTTCTTAAAAGTTTGATTTAATTGGCTTCATGATGTTTATGAAGCTCCACAGAGTGGAAAGGTCTGTGTGTGTCTGATTAAACTGTGGTCCCTCTCACGGAGGTTCCCCCTGCCATCCTTACCACAGCACCTTTTTTTTTTGAAAATAAGAGACAGGTGTATTATTGTGACTTATGTCCCAAAATACAGTAAGTCACAAGTATGAAGCGTGACTACATGATGGCAGCGGTAACACCCAGGATTTTTATGATCTGCGTACTCCTGTGTCCTCTTCTGCTGAGGAGGGAGATGTGACCCAGCAGGTAAGCGTGTTTTATATAACAGAGACCTCGGCAGCCCCAGGCCAAGGACGGCCATAGCCACACTGCGGGCGTGGCAGGAAGGGCCTGATACTGTATTTAGGACTGGAGGTCAGATGACCCCAGGTACCAGTTCTGGCCTCACCACTGATGAGACGCTGGATGTATTACTTCACCTCCTTGAGCCTCCGTCTGTACGATGGGTTGAATAACACACACACTTCAGGGTTGCTGTCAGGATTCGGGATAATATATGTAAAATAGAACAGTGCCTGTAATAGCTGTTACACCAATACATAGGCACTGGCAAAACGCATGCTTTTTCAAAACTTTTAGATTGATGCTAGATTGAGAGTAGCCATAACTAGCCATTAACATTATTGGTTGATTTCAATACATTCCTTCACATCTGGATTTGTTAACTCTTTGAACTTTTCTGATAATTGTCTCCCAATTTTTAGCATTTTCAGAGACAGGAATATCATACAGAAAATGTCACGTGAAGGCCTCTGCTGACAGCTGCCTTCACTAGTGAAGGAAAGGGGAGCTCTGATTTTAAAATGTGTTATGTCACTTTATAAGGACCATCACAAAAGTGCGGGTTGTGACGGAGTCGTGGGTGCCCCAGAAAAGTCAGTCGCGTGATGTAGGCTCTGGTCACCCCGTCAGGTTTAGGAAGCCCTCAGGGCGGTGTCACTAAAGACGCGCCTCTCTCAGCATTTGAGAGACAGAGGTTTTCACACCACCTGAGGATGCTGACAATTGATGAACGCAGTTTATTGTTAGGAAAGTTGTGTTGCAAATGATGAAAATCAACGCAGTCTGTCCCCAAGAGAAGGATGCTGGAATGGTTCACAAAATCAAAGGGAAGACAATAAAACTGGGGCCTCGCTAACTGTCTCTCGCGCGCACACACACACACACACACACACACGTTCTAATTCTCTCTTGTGCTGAACAGAACTCCCCCTGAAGGTGGGTCATGTGGTCCCAGCAGTTCCAGGATTAAAGGACAGGCTCAACCAGCGGCAGCCTGCTGAGCTGCTTTTGTGTGGCCTACAAGTGGAGACCGGTTTCACATTTGAAGGGGTTAAAAAAAATCCATACTCCCAATCCACAGGAAAGCAAGGGGCAGAAGACTTAGAACATGTAAAACAAAATGTCTCATCAATCAGAATTTCTGCACAAATATGCAATAGGCTGCCAGGTAAGTTTCCTAATAGCTCATTGGTTAGCTAAGCAAGGACAACTATTTACCAAGGATGAGTTAATTAAATCATATTTTATTGCAGCAGCTAAAGAAATGTGTCCAGAGAAAATAAACATATTTAAAGCTATTCACCTGTTGGTGAGAAATGATTCCTCACAGAGCTGGGGACGTTGGAGGTACCATCAGTAGCTAATTTGTCAAAAAGACAAATGATTTCAAGTGGTTTTCTTTTGCTCTTAAGGAATCAACACATGTTACTGGTATGGCTCAGCTGTCGTTTATTAGGAAAATCAATGGTGAGTTTGGGGTAAATGAAGAATCGGCTTCTGTGAATTGTCTGTGTGGAAGAGCCAGAGGTGAGAATATTTCCAAAGAAGTTGAGAAAACACTGACTCAGTAGAACCCAAACGGGAATCTGTTAAGATGTGTTACATCTGATGGTGGTGTAAACGTGTGGAGCAGAAAAACAGCTTAGTTGGACAAATTCAAAAAGCTTGTGAAAATGTAACGTGTTTAAAGCCTATGGTTACGCACTGTAGTATTCATTAGTAGGTACTTGGTGGAAAATTTTGGAACATGTGTGTGCTATTGAAGCAATGGTGTCGGCAGAGGACTTCAATCACTCTGTTGATCTTAAGCATGATCGGTTTCATGAATTTTTGTCTGAAATAGAAGCTAAACATCCCGAATGGCCCTACTAAACAGTAGTTCAGTGGCTTGGCAGTGGCGAAGTTCTGCAATGTTTTGAGCTCAGGGCTAAGACTGAATTTCTGAACAAAAAAACCTACACTTAATCCCTATTATCGAACATTGAATATCAGCAGAAAATTAACTTCTGCTGTAGACTTGATTGTGTTATTAATGAATTCATCCTAAAATTAGAAGGCAAAACAACACTTAATGACAAGCAAACCACGGTAAAGCCATTCCGGTAGCCAATAATGTTTAAATCACACGTACCATCAAGCTGCTTTGTACACTTCTCATGCTGTCAAAAGTTAAACTAAGAAATGAGAAATGAGATCTCTGTTCTCATGTGAATTTTCAGTTCATATATATATTTGAACTCAAATTACACTTTTAGCCCTGTTTATCAGACCTTCCAGAGAGGATAGAGAGAAATGGGTGGAAGTAGTGATTAAAGAAATCATGTCTCCCTGAAGCTCACCCCTCAGGAGTCACCTTATATTTAAGGCAGTACAAAGATTCATAAAATGGGATGCAATCCCAGTTTATTTTGAACACTATTTAAGCTTGAAAGGGCCTGAAAGTATCCTAGTTTGGGATGCTTATAGAGGTCACCTGAGGAATCATTTATTTAAAGAAAAAAGAAGAGACCCCCAGCAGACTGATGTTAGCGTAAAGGCAAGACCTGCCCTTGCAGCTACTAAACGTCGCTGCACACAGGCTTTTTACAGATCAATTAAGAAAGGAATAGCGTAATTATTCAAATTACAGAGATCATGTACAGGATGAACGAAAAAACAAGCAACTATTTTAGTTAATGATGAGAACGGATACTTGTGAAGGGGGCTGATTTTTCCGCTGGCAGTGTATATACCGTTCAGAAACTTCTAGATCTCAGTTGAGTCAAGAACCGAAAGTTATGGGCTCTGGGAAATTGTTTTAGAGGCTCAGAATTGACGCTGGTGGTGATAGAGACAGGTGTGTCGAATACCACATGAAGAGTTTGGATAGAACTGAAGAAATGAAAGGCTGGAAAAGTTGTTATCTCTAAAGTTATGTATTATTGAATGTGTTTTATAACACGTATTACAGCTAAATTAATAAGTTAACTATTACGAGTAGACATTTGATCAAATCTACATTTACATCCCTAAAAGTTTCTATACTCAAGTTGCCTACAGGATAAACAAAAGATACTGGGTAAATATGAAGAGAATTGAGCACAGGACCTGGTTCTTAGCCAGTGGCAATAAACGTTTCTTTGTTTTGAATAGAAATCTTGCATCCTCAGACCCACGTACACCCTGGTCTTTGAAGAAGAGAAGAAGAAACAGCAGCTCCTGCTTTTTCAGGTGGGCATTACAGTGGCTGCCCCCGGAGCCGTGGTCTTTGACCCTGTGAGCAATGCTTAGTTACTGTTGGCAGATCAGGAGTGGGGAATTGGGACTTGCAAAACCAGCGTGAAGCCAGGGGCCTGTGAGATGCACCTCCCCCCGCACCGCAGACGTCCAGGGAAAGAACCGGAGGAAAAAACAAGAACACAAAGCAAAGAAGAGGGTTTTGGCCTCTTGATTTCTGCCTTCTTGTTCCCAGGGCCTGTTCCCTGCAGGGCCTTCCCTCCAAGCAGAGACCTGGCCTGGATCTGAGGTCAGGGGCACGAGGCCGGGGGCCTGGGGGAGCCCTGACCCTGTATGCCCCTCTCCATCTGACCGCACAAGGACCAGACTGGCACTCATGGCCTTCCTCCAGTCTCTTCTCACCGTGGCCTTAACTGGTGCACAAGGGAGTGGACCATACTATCACCGTTTTACATTTGGAACTTGCTGAGGAGGCGACAACACTGTGAACATACTCAGGGGGTGCAGCCCCCCTCCCCCATGCCTACAAGTCCATTATTGAAGGAACACGGAGCTGGGGCTGGGACTGGGTTTCCTGGGAGTCAGTGTGGGCTGTGAAGTGGTCTGTTCACTCAAGACAACAGGGAGCACCAAACACCCTAGGGATTGGGCAGGGCTGAGAGCCCCAGAGCACAGCTGGGGCCACCCCACCAAGCCAGACAAGGATCCAGCGGATGGTCCCAGCCACAGGGGATAAGTGGGGAAGCTGGTGACAGGGCCAGGAGGGGCCAGAGAGGGCCAGAATGTGAGCGTGTGTCAGGGGACGTAGGATCGAGTTCTGGGGTGCTTGCCTCGTTCCCTGCTGGTGTCTGAGGTTGGCTTTCATGGGCAAGCAGGGTCCCTGGAGACTGTGGGCAGAGGCAGACAAAGGGGCCAAGGACCTTGAAGGTTATGGTAGATCTCAGCTTGTTACTGAGTCCAACCTCGTCCTGCTCACCACACAACAGGCTGATACGTCAAGAGACAAGCTATTGGGGCATTGAATGATGACTTTATTCAGAAAGCCAGCGGACTGAGAAGATGGTGGACTAGTGTCCCAAAGAACTATCCTCTCTGAGTTAGAATTCAGGCTTCTTTTATATCAAAAGGGGAGGGGTGTAGCTGGCTGTTGCAGGCTTCTTGGTGTTGGAATCCTTTGTTCTTGCAGCTGTCCATGTAGGTCAGGTCACGATGTTCCTGTAAACCTCCAGCAGGACAAATGTTATTCTCTGTTCTGCAACTTTTTATCTCTCTATGAATGGAAAAGTGTTGTAGCTTTTTGAAGTCAGAGCCTTGAGAATGGGCTATGCTGTATATTTCAGGCTACAGGCAACATTCTTAACTTGTAGCAAAAGCAACAGAATACAAAGGTTAAAGTAAAAGAAACAGATCCAACATGAGGTCAGATTTGTTCTTCCCTGTTACAACGTGACAGCTTTTCTGGTCGGCACCTCCCTGGTCCACCTGGCTGACTGCCCGGGAGCATCTGAACAGAGGGTTTCACTGGCAATCAGCTAAGACCGGGTTGAGAAGTAGATCACCCTGCTGCAACTAGTAATTTCTGAAGTGCTTAATTCCAGGCTTCTGTAGAACTTGAAGGATCTGCAAGGAGAAAATACAAGGACCTGTGCGTTGAGCTATTTTTGGTGAGCAGTGGAGGAGAGAGAGAAAGAAGCTGCCTTCCGTTACTCCTTAAGGCTCTCCCTCTGCATCCTTTTGCTTCACGGAAGCATAAATTGTGATTCGTATATCTGACCAGTAATGTCGTCTCTCTGCTAGGGCCACATTTCTGATGAGCAAGGTGATAAATTCCAGTTGTTAATGGGGGTGCCAGCTGGAGTGTGAATGCCCAGTGAATACTTACAGACCAACTGACTCCCGCGAAGTGGGTGATACAGGCAAATTACGTTTTCAATTCGTTATTTTGTGAAGTTTGCATTAGCCGTTAAAGAGGTTGATTTCTCTGGGGTGTGTTGAGTAATTAACTTCCCATCAGCGAAGAAAAAAGTAGCTGTCAGATGTACAACATGACGATTCACCAAGTCTGCTTTTGACAATGGTTATTATCAGGCAACTGAGAGGCCGACGCCTTGCCTTTTAAATAGGCCCCTTATCTACTATAAATCTGTTCATTATTAGAAGTCCAATTAATTTTTAATCACTCTAACTACACGGTTACATAGTGATACCAGATGATTTTAAGAGTGAAACCTCAAAAGCCTTGCAAAAAAAAAAAAAAAGTTAATAGCCTGCCTTCGGTTCTTCCTTTCCCAGGAGGAGAAGCGAAACCTATTTGAAATGGAAAGATTTCTGTAGCTGTTTGGAAAAGATGTTGGAAAAGATGGTGCATTACCTAGCCACTTATTCAGTACCTAAACTGCAAATCAGTATCATATATCACCCTTTATTTGGTGGGGGGGGGACAGCCTTGTAAACTATGCTTGGCCAAGTGGATTTGCATAATATCTGCCTCTCTTCTTTCCTTTAGCCAAATACCAATTATGTTTGGAGTGGGCTGCTGAAAACGTGCTTCAGGACGTCACTTCGGCTCACCTAGACACAATTTTGCTTTTTAAATTAAAGACAATCTTTAAAAAAGAAAAGCTGTTGGGAAATTTACTGTGCACAGGGCAATACTTTCAATACTTTCCTCAGGACACGTAGAAACAATACTGCCGTTTTCTTTAGTGATCGCCTCTGTTTTAAAGCAAGATAGAGCGCTCTGATGAGCAGAGGTGGCACACCTGTTGGTGGACTGTTTAAAGTGGCGGAGGAATGGTCCCCACTTGCCCACGATCGTGCAGGAACTGGCGTCAGAATCACCTTCCTGCTGCGTCCTACTTAATCAGTCCTGGTCACCGAGGGATGATGCAGAGAAAACAGCCTCCTCTCCAGGAAAACCTCAGCTCCTTGGACAGGCTGAGCTGGAAAAAGCACAAAACCTCAACAAGGGGAAATGAATTCATGGAAACCAGGCATTTGAGAGCCGGAGGGGGTCATCCTGAGTCATCCAAGAGAAGGGATTAACCTGGAAGGACCGATCGTAAAAGGATTCTTCAAGAGATGAGTTTTGAGTTGGAATTTTAAAAATATTACAGGACATAGTATGACTGAAAGGACAGGGGGAAAGAGGAGGCACTTTACCTTTTTTTTTTTTTTTTGGCCGCGCAGCGTGGCTTGTGGGATCCCAGCTCCCCAACCAGGGATTAAACCCTGGCCCTCGATAGTGAAAGCATGGAGTCCCAAGCGCTGGATCGCCAGGGAATTCCCCAGAGGCACTTTCGAATGTGATACAAAGCTATGCAGAGCTGGAATGTACTCTGACTCTTCTTTCCCTAGGATCTCTGCTAAAAAAAATTGCAAATAATTTTAGACCTTTAAATCAAAACCTTTAAAAGAATTCCAGTCAGGAGTCATCCATCATCTCCCAGGAGGAACCGTTCGCATGCTCTGTCAGCTTCCCTCTCTGTTCTCCTACACAGATGCTGCAAGCACGGGCGTGTTCCATGATGCTGATGGCTTGTTCCTACCTGTTTGTATTTTGGGGAACACAGGGATACCTTGTCCCCTAGTTTTGCTGTGAATGTTTTCTATGGGTTTCTCATTTTGATATCTAGTTGCTCTGTGTCTATGATCACCGTCCTTCTCCCACCCTCACCCCATTTAAGGAACTAGCTCACCACCCCCCTCAGGGGGCAAGTAAGGGCACCTGTTACTTGTTTTCTCTCCCTGGTGCTGCGGCTCGAGTCCCAGTAAAGCCTTGCCTGCGTTACTCATCTGGCCTCAATTTCTCTTGATTAAAGGGTCAAGGACCCAGGCTGGTAACACTTTGTAGTGAGTGTTGAAATTGAGCAGTGTAAGTCCTCCTACTTTGTTCTTTTAAAAGATTATTTTGGCTATACTGGATCCATTGCCATTCCATAAGAATTTTAGAATCAGTTTATCCATTCTACAAGAAGTCAGCCAAGATTCTGACAGGACTTGCATTTAACCTGTAAATCAGTTTGCGGAATATTGCCATCTTAACAAGTCTTTGGATCCAAGAACAGGGGATGTTTCCCTAATTATTTAGATAACGTTACTTAATTTGTTTCATAGTTTTTAGCATATACGTTTGTACTTCTTTTTAAAAATGTATTTCTAAGTATTCTTTCTGTTATTCTCTTTGATGCTATTGTAAATGAAAGTTTTTTTTTTTTCAATTTCATTTTTGGATTGTCCTGAAAGTTTTTCAAAAATGCTTTTTGTTATTGCAAATTTCAAACGTGTGCAAAAGTTCATCAAAAGCTTCAGCAATAGAGGCCACAGCAGTGAGAGGCCCGCGTACCGCAAAAAAAAAAAAAAAAGGTTTTAAAAAAAAAAAAAAAGCTTCAGCAATGATCAAGTCATGGTTGATCTCCTTTCATTTTTATCCCACACACTCTTTCCACCCTTAATTTCAGAGCATATTCTAGACATGGTAGCGTTTCATTTATAAATATTTCAGACTGTATCTTTAAAAGGTAAAGATCTTTGAAAAATCACTACAATATTCTTATAACACTTAAAATATTAACATTAATCTCTGTATATCATCATACGTCTAAGCAGTTAATTCTCTCTCTCTTTTTCTCTCTAAGAGCACCTTCATCCTTATATATGTATTTTTTTCTGTTTCACTACATAATTAACTGAAAACGGCTTAAGGAAAAGTATTGTGTGATTAAATGTCTGTTGAAAGAATGCTTCACAGAGTTTTCATTCACTTTTGAAATTTGCTTAGAATTTACCAACCAACCCATCAATCAACCAGCTCAGGAGTAAAAGGAGTGAAAGAAGACAATGACCTGAGGCCACATCTATTTTAACCCCACACATTTTGTTAGAAATTCCATCAGATTAACTGCCCAAAATATACAGGAAAACCACCAGGCTGTTTAGGGAGGGGGGGGTGGCCTATATGACTTTAAATTAAAGAAATACTTTCCCCCCTAAGTTGTCCTGTAAGATGATTTAGCCCAGGAGAAAATATAGCTGCATCTTGGTACAATTTCTGTAGATTTGGATCATACATTACTACTCAGGTCTTCTGAAGTCAAGCACTTTCATAAGTGACTTGTTTTTGTTTTGAGAATGAATCAGAATCGCGTATTACAAGGTTGTTTGTAAGTTTCCATTTCCTCCACTTTGTGCCTGGTTCCTGCATCCTACACAATCAAATTATGTCCAGACATAATATTAAATTATGTCTGACTCGGCTTCCTTTGGCCCGAGTTCTGTCTAAGGTTTGAGTGCATTGTCGTGGCGAGATTACACGGAAGATTGTATAAACTCAACCCAGAGGTGTGGATCCCTTCTAAACATTTTCATGGGAGCGTCAAAACTGTAGTGATGATCTGAGGGTCCCGTTGGTGATGCCGCTGCTGAGATATTAACAGATCTTCCTGCAAACCTCCAATCTTACGAACGCTGGGAACATTTCTTGGCTACCAAGTATATATAATCTTTGAAGTACGAGAAAAGAACTGATTTCACCATTCCTCTGGGAGTCAAAATTTGGGGTGTTCTTATATTTCTCTTGTATAGAAAACTCAGGAAGAATTTCGACCTGAGGTGAGGGGGCGACAGTTCACAGTGGGGAGAGGAGATTCTGCCTTCCTAGGGATGGGTCACCTTATTCTTCATGAAGCGCCTACTGTGAACCCCCCGGGACTTGCGGAATACGGAAGAGGACAGAACTCAGCAATCTGTGCTTTCTGTTCGTCTCTGTAATTATTTTTACTTGATTGCTCAGTTGTCCCTTGCAGCTCCTCGGCTTCTGGTTCTGCCGTAACTCGCGCTAGCCTCATGTTGTATTTACTGTGACAGTCTGTATGTCAAAACCCCAACAGTTTCTGCGAGAAGATCCCCAGTTGACAGGCGCGTACTTTCCTTTTCTTCCAGCTTTACTGTGGCGTAATTGACATCACACGTGGTTCATCAACCGCGGGGCGGGAACTCGGAGCACTGCAGCCCCCCTGGGGTCTCCCCACCTCAGCCAGGCGGCCCGGGACCCGGAAGCACGGTGGACAGGCCGCTCCCCCCACTGGTCCCCACCCCAGAGTGGGTTCCAGGCCCACCGGGTAAAGGGGAGGAGGTCAGCAGAGGGCAGAGGCCGAGGAAGGAAGAAGGAATCAGAGCCGCTGGGCAGACGGGCTGGTGAGCTCTCTCGGCCCTTCCCTCTCGGTGGGGAGGGCTAAGCGCCCCAAATCCAACCCCACGAGCAGGGTCCCCTTGGTCCTTTCTGTCCCTGGGAGGCCCTCTCCCCGACGGTACGAGACTCTAAGAGGAAAGTGTGGACTTGGACACAGAAGGCCTGGGGTCCAATCCTGACCCACTGTTTGGAGCAGCCTGGCCTCGGGCAACGTACTGCACATCCCCGAGCTTCAGTGACAGCTCCACAAGGGAATGCGGAGGAGATTACGGGGCCCAGTGCCCAGCGCCCTGGTGCAGGCCCAGCGGCTTCTCAGGACCGCAAAAAGCAGCAGGAGTCTCTGCCCGACGTCTAGACCCCCTGAGCTCTGTGGATCAGACACACAGACAACAATTTGTGACCCTCGGACTGCCTGGCAAACAAGGGGACCCCCACGGTCGGTGCTGAAGGGACACAGCTGTCAAACCAGCCGCGAAGGTTATGTGACCAGCCAGCCGTGCGCCCGTGCTGGGACTCCAGCCGCTGCGGTCGCTCTGTGCCAGCACGGCTGGTGCATCGAGCCTCTGCCCCGGGCACGGCAGCTGCGGCTTCTGTTTGTACGAGGAGCACAGAGAACACGCTCACTGACAGTGTCGTGGACTGAATTGTGTCCCCCGTCACACTCAGATGTGGAAGCCCTAGCCCCCGGCACCTCAGAATGTGACTGTATTTGGTTATAAGGCCTCTAAGGGGTGATTAAGTTAAAGTGAGGTCATTGGTGACTACGGTTAACGATACTATATTTTATACCTGGAAGTTGCTAACAGAGTAGATTTTTCTTTTAAGGATTTAATTTTTTTAATTTTAATTTTTTAAAATTAATGTATTAAATAATTAATTAATTTTGGGCCGCGTTGGGTCTTCGTTGCGGTGCGCAGGCTTCTCACTGAGGTGGCTTCTCTTGTCGCGGAGCACGGGCTCTAGGCATGTGGGCTTCAGTAGTTGTGGTTCACGGGCTCAGTAGTTGTGGCTCGTGGGCTCTAGAGCGCAGGCTCAGTAGCTGTGGCGCACGGGCTTAGTTGCTCCGCGGCATGTGGGATCTTCCCGGACCAGGGCTCGAACCCATGTCCCCTGCATTGGCAGGTGGATTCTCAACCACTGCGCCACCAGGGAAGCTCCATTTCTTGCTCTGGATCTGGCAACAGTAACACCCTAACCTGCTAATTCCATCTCCAAAGTCTGCAAAGTGTCCTAAACTGCCCAGTCACCGAATCACCCCGATCACGTCATGTGTTCAAATACAGGGAAAAAAGCTGAATACAATATTTTGTTCACTCTTCTCAAAATAGCAGCAGAATAAGCCCACTCCCCCAGATAAGTGCCTTTAATAATGCCTTAAAGAGACTACAGGATTAAACATTTAGCTGCTACTCTCTGGCCAACTCTTAACAAAACACACACACACCGTGCGGGATTTCATTTCCTCCCATTTCCCCACGTCTGACTCTATCCCACTGCAAGCATCAGGTGGGTGATGTCAGATGGATGAATAGTTCCAGGCAGTTATGGGGGCGGCAGCGATGAGTGAGGCTGGAGCTGGGCACAGTGGTTGAGCTCTTCCAAGAAAATCAGCATAAAATATAAGGCAGTGAGTTGCTCGGCAACCAGAGAAGATCACAGGAGCGTCTGACAGCTTTTCCTGCTCAGAAATTGTTGCGCAGCTGGGGCGACTGGCGCCGAGCCCCTCGGCGGTCTCCTGGGGTCATGCTTGCCTCCCACCCTGGTCTGGGGAGATTTTCCCAAGTTCAATGTGTGCAGCATTTCAGAACTGGTTCCAACAACCAGAGGGATTTAAGACAACCTGAAATCAGCAGAGTAAATCAGCATTCCTCATAAATGGAGTCGCTTAGCTAAGCCCCACGTCACCAAACTGAGACCTCATTACAGTTTCCACTCTCCCAGAAATGGAATCTTAACCCTGTGGGTCAGGAACCGCCTGACCAGCACTGGTCAGCTGCCTGGTAGACTCCTGCCGTCCTTCCCCTACAGGAAAGTGACCCTGTAATAACCAACCCTCTCTGTGCAGCGTCACTTCCTTGTCCCTGCTCCCTTCTGACAATAAAAGTCCTTCATCTGTCCATCTCCTCGAGGCTCCTCTCTATCTGCAGATGGGACGCTGCCCAATTCATGAACCGTTGAATAAAGCCAATAAGATCATTAACACTTAGTTGAATTTTTAACACTCAATATAGACAGACAGGTAGAGAGGATGGATGGATGGAGGGAGGGAGAGATGATAGATCGATAGACAGACAGACAGGATGGGCTGTGCGTGTAAACCTTCAGATCACCATGGGCTGGGGAGGAGAAAGGAAGGGAGTGGAAGACATTAGAGAAGCATGAGGAGGAGGTGGAAAAGCGACTGGGTGTGAAGCAGGTCCTGTGAACTGCTGAGCTGCCGTGGGATTTAGTAAAAACACCGAGGTCTACTTCAATCATCAGACGTTACGTTTTACTCAACAACGTAGCTTTCTCTAGTTAATAGTAAATATCTCGATTCCACAAGACATACAGACTTGGAGGACCGATAGAATAAACATCCATGCTGAGATTATGAAACAAAACGGCACAAAGACAGTGGGCTCTGGATCGACTGCGTTGCGCTCCTCTGAGCTGCGTGGCGCTCCTCCCCCGGCCCCTCTGAGCTCCCCTGGCCGCTCTCTGGAATCCAGTGTTTATAACTGCGCACGCTTACTCCTCGGTATTTTTCTACGTGTCCATATACAATGTAGAGTGTTCTCCTGCATGTTTTCAGGCTTTGGCATGAATAATATACTTCATGCCTTCTTCTGCAACATTTCATCTTATTTCAGAATGTAATTGGGATTTACTCATGCTTCTTTTGTCTCGCTGTAGCTCATTATTTTCACGGATGTGTACGTAGCATCACACAAGACGAATGAACCACAGTTATTTATTCTCCTGCTGATGGCAACTTGGGTCGTTTCCGCATTTTAAGCTCTTGTAAACACTGTTGAAATAAACATTCTTCCATATAGTTCTGTTAGCATATGTGTGAACATTTCTCCAGGGTAGGAAAGCAGGATTGGAATTTCTGGGTCGAATAACAACATGATTTTTCGATTCTCTCCTTGTGATAATTCTCTCGATTGATCTGTATATCAAGCAAAAAAAGATTGTTATGGAACAGAGATAAAAACTGTCTAATTCAACAGTTCATTTAATTCATTATAGAGACTGCCCATCCTTGTTTCCATGTGAAGAACTGTGAGATTGGAAATCCTTTGACTTATAAAGTCTACTAGGACTCGATTGAACTATACTGTGTTTTTTGGATACAAGGTAAAACATGAAATCCTCCTATGCTTTTTTATTGTCTGACACATGTAAGCCAATCATTTTATTCCTGGCCAAGCTGTCATTCAAGTATAAAGTTTACGTGACAAACTCAGAATTCACGCACCAGCCTTCATGCACTGGAGGCCAGAGCTAGGACCCTGCAGTTCACTGCTGGGTGACTGAGTTCAACTTACATTAACTTTCAAGTCACTTTGTCTGTAAAAGTAAGAAATGCTTAATTTAGTGCCGAATGATCAGAGACCTGACATACAATAACTTCCCTGACAGAAAAAAAATAAATAAGGAAAAAAGAAACAGGAGAATTAAGTCCAATGATGATAACACTTCTCTAAGTGTCTAACTCCCAGTCTTTTTTTTTTTTTTTTTTTTTTTTTTGGCAGGGTTTGATCGTCATTGCTGCACGTGGGCTTTCTCTAGTTGCAGCGAGCGGGCTTCTCATTTTGGTGGCCTCTCTTGTTGCAGAGCACAGGCTTTAAGCGCGCGGGCTTCCATAGTTGTGACACATGGGCTCAGTAGTTGTGGCTCGCGGGATCTAGAGCACAGGCTCAGTAGTTGTGGTGCACAGGCTTAGTTGCTCCGCAGCATGTGGGATCTTCCTAGACCAGGGCTCG
Organism: Aethalodelphis obliquidens; assembly: GCF_003676395.1. Lineage (NCBI taxonomy): Eukaryota > Metazoa > Chordata > Mammalia > Artiodactyla > Delphinidae > Aethalodelphis > Aethalodelphis obliquidens. Next base: position 1,577,512 of record NW_020837979.1, on the reverse strand, counting down.
AACCCGTGTCCCCTGCATTGGCAGGCGGATTCTTAACCACTGCGCCACCAGGGAAGCCCGCTGCTGCTGTTTCTAACCAAAGCCCCAGTGCCCTTTGGAAGCATCTGCAAGTATCTTTTCTTTCCATACGAAATCGTTTTTATCCAAGGAGACTGCCCCCAGCACAATCACTGGATTCCAAACAAATGAATGTACCCCTCGCTCTAACACTCCTCCATGGGATCCGCACTTCTCTGTTTTCTCCTCTTATCTCATGTACTTTTCTTGTCTTTTTTAGGTTTAACGTATGTTTTGAATCTTGTAGTCCATTTTGATCCCTTCTATATAAAAGAAGGTGTTTTATAATTCTTAATAACTAATACATTGAGTCAACTAAGATGAGATGGGGCTTCCCTGGTGGCGCAGTGGTTGAGAGTCCGCCTGCCGATGCAGGGGACGCGGGTTCGTGCCCCGGTCTGGGAAGATCCCACATGCCGCGGAGCGGCTGGGCCCGTGAGCCATGGCCGCTGAGCCTGCGCGTCCGGAGCCTGTGCTCCCCAACGGGAGAGGCCACAACAGTGAGAGGCCCGCGTACCCCCCTCCAAAATAAATAAATAAATAAATAAAAAATAAGATGAGATGTTAAAAGATTTCTGAGGCAAGCTCCACTCTTCCAGGTTTCTATCTACCTTTGTACTCTCCCGTTTTTACAAACCAGTGACATCTGTGCTAAGACGTTACCAGTGCAGCTAACCCTGAACACTGAGCGAAGTGTATCAAACTGAAAATGTGCCTGGCATTTACTGGAGACTCATGCCAGGCCTTTCAAAAATTTATTTGCCCGTCTTTTCTGTTAGAGCTGCAGAAAGAGGAATCCAGACCATCCATTAGGCTGGTAATACGAGCTACGTGCCGAGCTCTCCATACGGACCCATAGTAGCTGCTAACAGCGAGGAGCTCTGAGGAAGATGAGGTCATCACAGAGCACTCTGCTCAGCGCGTCCCTCTGATTTATGGCTATGCCGACCTTGATGCGGATAACGGTACAGCTTCCATCTCCGAGACTGCCTTCAAGGGGTCCAGAGTGCTTGGCTAATGTCTTCTTATCGATCTTCATGTCTCTGAGGCGGGGTTTTGAAGGCACCAGAGGGAAAGGTGAATAGCCGAGCCAAGCTATTCAAAGTCGGTGGGAAACCCAGCTCGAGCCCCACGGCCCAGCCTCGACGGGCTCCTCCCCAGCCGTGGTCCTGACTGTCTTCGCTTCTTCCTCGTGCAAGAAGAGGCTTTGCAAAATGAGGAGCTCAGACCCATTACACAGAGCAGGGCTGCTCTATGCCTTCGGTTTGTTCAGTCCCCAAACCCATTCTATTATTATTATTTTAATAAATTTATTTATTTATTTTATTTTCGGCTGCGTTGGGTCTTGGTTGCTGCGTGGGTTTTCTCTAGTTGCGGCGAGCGGGGGCTGCTCTTCATTGCGGTGCGCGAGCTTCTCATTGCGGTGGCTTCTCTTGTTGCGGAGCACGGGCTCTAGGCGCGCGGGCTTCAGTAGTCGTGGCACGCGGGCTCAGTAGTTGTGGCTCATGGGCTTAGCTGCTCCGCGGCATATGGGATCTTCCTGGACCAGGACTCGAACCCGTGTTCCCTGCATTAGCAGGTGGAGTCTTAGCCGCCGGACCACCAGGGAAGTCCCCCCAAACCCATTTTAAATGGCTCTTCCTTCCTTTGGAGGGTTATCCTGGTGAAGGATTTCTCTACAGGGGAAAAAGATTTCCCACTATCCAGACTGCTTTCTTTTATCTACAACACAATGGACAACGGCAGACACTGAAGTGCATGAGAAATTTTTATAAAAAAGAAGAAAAAGAGGACAGGAAGTTTTTTTAGAAATCCCAAAGGAAATACTTCCTTCACTTTAATCAGCTTAAAATATATAAATATTTGCCCTCTCTGAACAAATTAGAAGCAAAAAAGCCTAAAGCGTTTAGCTTTCTGACCTGATAAACGGTTGGTTTTCCTGAGACTGGAACACAGCTCAGTAAGGGTCTCCAGGTGCGGCTGCGTGGAGGAGCGAAGCAGAGGCGGGTCGGGACGGACGTTTCCACACGCCAGCTGCTGTGCTGCCAGGACCTGGCTTCTGGGAGGCTGGGTAGCCTTGACCCGAGAGGCCCGTGCAGCCTCCAGGAAGCAAAAAGCCCTGCATCACACTCAGCTGCCAGCATCAGGACCAGAAATGCTTTGCTGTGGAGGGGACGGGGGTGGGGGGCATCCTGGGCTCTGAGAATATTTAGCAGCGTCTGTGGGGTCTCCTCACAGACTCCAGAAGACCCCCTCCTGGGTCTGCCGGGCAAGCGTGTCTCCAGACGTTGCTGGATGTCCCCTGATGGAGGAGCGCTGTCCTTTATCAACCACTCTGAAGCGTCAAGAACTAAACGTCCCAAGAGTTGGCTGTTGTCAAATGTCACCAAGAACACTGTCTCTCCGTGTGAGCTGACCCAGCACACCAGGAGAGACTCAAGATGCCACCAGAACCACAAGATTCGCCCTTCCCTGCAGCTCTCTGCACACGCACCCAGAAGCAGCTGCTCTGACACCCTTTTCCAGGGAAAGCTGGATGCCTTTCAAATGAAAACACTTGCTTCACTACCAAAGGCTTGAAGGCTGAAGAACATGGTCCCCTAATTACAGGTGGAGGGAAGGAAAACTTTGCTTTCTTCCCTTCTTGCTTCTTCGGCTGGTCTAATAATTAAATTGACAAGACAGATTAACAGGAGGAAAACAAGTTTAATTGTGTACATACAGGAGCTCATAAAAAATAGGAGATTCGAAGAAGTGACCAAAGTGGGTAGCTTTAATACCTTCAGACAAAGAAACAATACATCTGTGAAGAACCGACCAGACAAAAGGGATTTGGGGTTGGTGTAGTAATTAAGGAGGAGTACCAAGCTCTGTCTGCACAACCTTCTCAGCCCTAAAAGCCTCATCTCTGGTGATAAGAATGTCTTTCTACCTTCTTTGCGCAGGGAGAGCACCTTCACACGGGAGATTTATTTTCTGTTTTCAGGGGGACAAAGTGGGTCAGAGCGTCCTTATACCAGCTGTTTCTTAAGTAAGTTTAATTTAAAAAATAACAAATATGCCAAAATGGCATATTTTGGAGTGGCATATTCTGTTCCCCTACACAGGTGTTATTAAGAATTCACTGAAAAGTTACACTGAGCAATCAGTTTTAAGATGAGTCGCTTTGCCCTTAAAAATGCATTAGTATTGGACTTCCCTGGTGGCACAGTGGTTAAGAATCCGCCTGCCAATGCAGGGGACACGGGCCCGAACCCTGGTCGGGGAAGATCCCACATGCCGCGGAGCAACTAAGCCCGTGCGCCACAACTACTGAGCCCGTGTGCCGCAACTACTGAAGCCCGTGCGCCTAGAGCCCGTGCTCCACAACAAGAGGAGCCACTGCAATGAGAAGCCCGCACATGACAACGAAGAGTAGCCCCCGCTCGCCGCAACTAGAGAAAGCCCGCGTGCAGCAACGAAGACCCAACGCAGCCATAAATAAATAAGTAAATAAAATTTATTTTAAAAAATGTATTAGGATTGTAGGAAGGCTTAGTGATTAGCCAAACAAATTGACACACATTATAGTCAGGCTACCACACCGCAGAATTACCTGTTGATGACTAAATTATAGATCTCCAGTCCAAGAGTAGACAAATTTCTTTGCATTTTAATTTCTGACTGTTGGATTTTTTTTAAAAACATAAGTAATCAATCATTAAGAGCTTTTTCAAAGTGACTGGACTTATTGTTTTACAAGCAGTGCTATTGTCATTAATTTGACTGTTACAAGTGTTAATTAATTAATTAGTTTACCATTTCCTTTCCTTTGAAATGCTCAGCTTGGACAAAATGCAGCCCCAATGAATTGAGTCTGGTGGCTGCAGACAGATCTATCATTCATAGCAAAAACAACAAACGCAGTATTTTTGGAGGGAAGTTGCCCAGCAGGACCCTGCTGGTAGAAACATCTTGATGCTGCATTAGTAAGAATATACAACCATACACAGTAGATCAAACATAGCCCTGCAGGAAACAATGGGACTGCAGGAAACATTTTTTAAACAGGATCAAAGAAAAGCTACAGGAGGCCAGGAGTTGAAGCCCAGAGCCTTAAAAGGAAACCTACAGTAAGTGAAGTAACAGCTATGTGCCTGCCACCACAAGGGCATTTCACCTGAAATCAGGAATTAACCAGCAGAGAAGGCTGCAGTGTGTATGCTTAATGGATTATAAGGAGAGACTCAGAGACCAGATTAGGTGTTTGTGTGCTACTTGACAATTATTGGTCGGGTTGTAGCATTTGTTCTGAGACTTGCTGGCATTGTAACAGAAACAGGGTAGTACCGTAGAACGGACACACCATAGCCCTCACCTGCCTTTTAACTAATAATTGCTACAGAGTCTGCTTTCCAAAAAAGTGCACTCATGGATTGGAAGGGTCAGTATTGTTCAAATGTCTATTCTCCCAAATTGATCTAGAGATACAACATTACCCCAATGAATCTCCCAGCAGGCTGTTTCCTTTCTGATTTGGATGTATAGATGTGTGCGTGTGTGTAGTTGTGTGTGTGTGTGTGTGTGTGTGTAGGGGTGGATTTGGGAAGAGATTAGCCAGAGGACCTGACCTGTCTGGGTTTGATGAGGAAAAGTCTCCACTCTGCATTCTGGCTTCAAAGCAATCGCAAGAGCATCATCGGGGGCTTCCTGACTGCAGGAAGAGGCACGTCAAGGATGCTGCCAGCAAAGGTCAGAGAAGCTGACGGTAAAGGCATCAGCCTAAGCACTAGAAGTAGTGTCTGGTGAAGGACTGGAATTCCGCCACCTCCGCCCACGGGAACTCCTGCAGGGCTGCTGTGCCCACCACGTTGGCACCCGGGGAAAGATCTGCAAACCGTGGCCGTCCCACCAGCAGCTCTGCCCCCCAGAGTGGGGACCCTGCTGCACTTCCCCTTCCAAACCTCACTCATGTCTCATCCTCTGATTGTAACCCAGAGCCACACAGGCACGGAAATGTCCCCGACCTCGGATGGGAGGGGTGGATGGGGTCAAATGACCACCAGCAATCCCACCAGGCACTTGTACGGTTTTACCAGATACATTTATAGGGTCAGAATCTGGGCGCGTGGCCCCTTCTCCTAAATCATGTTACCACCCCGATTGCTCCCCAAGTTCATCCAGTCCCCACAGCCAGCATCCACTTGGGAGAAATTGCCTTGAACACAATTACTGAAAATGTGACCACAGTTCCTGTTAATTAACACCTCTTTCTTGTCATTTGAATAGAAATAGATTTCAGCAAAGTGATGGGCATCTATTCAAATGAGTCACTAAAAGCCTGCTGTCAGCTGCTCACAAGGGTGATTGTAAATCACCCCCCTCACCGCCCCCCCCCCCCCCTCACCGTGATTTATGATGGAGGAAACCAGTGCACCTCACGTGCTATTTTCTTTCCAAGTGAGATGCGTGGGGGCTTACCCTCGGGACCGGTTACCATGCGTATCGTTTTGCCCTCTCTCCCTTCCGCAGCCTGAATTCTTCCCCCTCCCAGGTTAGCAGAGCCTAGTTTTCCTCTGAGACGGGTAAATTTGATTGATCCAAGGCACTTGCACTCTCTCTTCGGGAATTGGTCCAGGCGACCCAATGAGCCTTGAGGGAATTGAGGGAGGTCAATGCATGCTTCGCGGAAAGGTTTCACTCGGTCATTAGAGAGGCCCGGGGAGGACAGCTTCTCTCCTCCCAGCAGACGTCATCCTGTCTGGATGTGGTGCCCGGACAGCCATCATCATGGTGAAGCCGCGTGGGAAGTGGCGTTGGGACAGCGGCCAGGATGAGGACAGCACAGAGAGGACAAGGCACCTGGCACCTGAGAACAGGACGGAGCCGCCGTGCCTGCCCTTTCTGTGGACTCGCGGGGACGGTGGACGCTCGACGTCTTTTGCCTTCCACCGATGGACCTGGGATTATTTGCATCCCAAACCATCTTACCTGATAACAACTGCTCTTATTAGAATGCTTAATTACGACCCTGGGTCTCCGTCGAAGTGAAATTTCACGATGCGAGCAGCAGGTCACATTAAAATCTAGACTTGCTGCCTCCATAACCTCTTTTCCGTTCCTTTATTAAATAATAGTGATAACCGATATTTCCATTCTGTTAGGACTAGTTGCTAACTTTAATCCATCCTCAGTGGATCTGAATAAAAACTGGTAACGAAATCAGGAAATCAGCCACTTTGGGTCCATCCATAAGGAATCTCATGAGTGGCGGGGCACGTTTACGTTGACTGGGTCACAAGGATTTTCCCACGGCAGGCTGGAAAGCCTGCTACCCTTTGAGCACTTGGACACATTTTATTAGTTTTTATTGCTTCCATTGATTTTTTCTTTGCTTTTATGCTTCTGCAATTATAGGCTGCTTCAGTGATAAATATGTGAGATTTTTGCTTGAAAAAAGAAAAGAGTAGGCGATTTATTAAGGTAGCTGCCACTGGCAGCTCTTCTCACCCCTTCGAATACAGCATGTGATGTTTTGCATATGTACGTGCTTAACCAACATATGCATGTGTGAGGGAAAGACAAGCCCAGCCCTCTGGGTAGAGACAGGTTGTGGATTCTCCAGCCCCATCTCTGTGAGTTGGGGTTCAGCTCTGGGCTTGGCCCCTGGCCTTGACACTTACCAACTGTGAGATCTGGGAAGGGGACTGAATGTTGTCAGCAAGCTGGAGTTTCCTCATCTGTACAGTGAGGATAGTAGCAAATACTAAACAAGCTAATACCTGCTCCCTGCCCCTAAACACACACACACACACACACACACACACACACACACACACACTAATGATGCTATCATAATCTCAGGTTCAAGAAACCCCATATTCCAACCTCAGCTACCTTGGGTTGCTTGTCCCCCCGCTGTCGGGGAGTAGAGCAGAGGAGCGGGGTCTCTGCAGACCACAGGGCTGTGCTTCCAATCCCTCCCGCTCACAACTCCCTCTCCCCTCCCACAGGCCCCTGCACTGACAATCAGGGGAAGCCGACCTCGGGGACCACGCCGGTCACACTCCAGTGGGTCACGCTGCCAACACCCACACCGGAAGAAACACACTTCGGTTGTGCTAGCCTGGCTGGGAAGAGCAACCTCACAGGGTCAAGATAGAGATGCTGTAACCTGTCGCCCGGGAGCCCCATGTCAAGACCTGTCTGACGTGATGACATGGAAATACTTCCACCTGAAGTGAATTTAGAGACAAGCTACTGACCCACCAATTGCTAATGTCATCATCTAGTCAAGTCTGGAGATCGAAGGGCCGTCTATTCTCTGCCGATCTTACTCGTACATGGAACTATGAACCCTTTTTTTCCTTCATGTCCTCTCCTGCGTCTCTCGGACAGCTAGCGTGGAGCCACCTCTGAGCTGTGGATTAAACTCAGAGGTTCCAGAGTATTGCACTTCAAAACGCCTTGCTTTGGAATTTGGCTGGCAGTGACTTAGGGACGGCTGGCATCTGTACACTATTAATTGTTTCCACTAAAGAACTAGGTGTATGTTTCCATTTAGTCTGGCTCTCAGTGTCCTTCAACAGAGTTTTGCAATGTTCTGCACGTACTGTACCTCTTGTACGTCTAAGTGCGTTGATGGGCAGACACTGGAGACGGCCCGTCCCACACTCTCTCCCTTGTAGCACGTTTCCTGTAAAGAGGGAAAGGCTGAAAACCATATTTTTCACGCTCACGTAGTCGGGGTTCTGCAGGTGACTTGAATTCTACGGCGCAGAAGCGACTTGCTTTCGGGGGCAAGTCACACCTCCGAGACCACAGTGCGGTCCTCAGGGCAGCTGCTCTACTAAAAGCAGCAGAAGATAACAATATCAGTTGATTGTCTACAGGTGGCCCTTAAGTAAGGCAACTGTGACTGCGGGATTTGTGTGTTTGTTTTATTTGTGTGCAGGCGAGTTAAAGGTCTGTAATGTGCTTTTAGTTCCGTGATTACCTTCATGATTTTGGACACACTGAGATCTCTGCCTCTGACTCACAGCGTCAGACGGCATCTCCACTTCCGTCTCTGATGAAAATAACAACATACCTTTACCCTTCCTCACACGTTCTGTCCCGCGTGTACACAGCATTGCAGTCAGGTAAAATGCACTGCTCCGATAGGTAGACAAAGTGGCTTCATCTTAAATACTGAGCGTATTTTATTCTGCAGTCTCTATTCTATTCAGTAAGAAAACGAAACTAATAACATAAAACTTGCAAAGCACAGTATTCCAACCCTGTGATTCCCAAAGAATCTTAAATATGTCCACTCTGGGGGCCTTAAGCTGATCCAATTTAAAAGACTCTCTGTGGGGCATGGTTGCCAGATTCAGCAAATAAAATACAAGACATGCTTGGGCTTCCCTGGTGGCGCAGTGGTTGAGAGTCCGCCTGCCGATGCAGGCGACACGGGTTCGTGCCCCGGTCCGGAAGGATCCCACATGCCGCAGAGTGGCTGGGCCCGTGAGCCATGGCCGCTGAACCTGCGCGTCCGGAGCCTGTGCTCCGCAACGGGAGAGGCCACAACAGTGAGAGGCCCGCGTACCACAAAAAAAAAAAAAACAAAAAAACAAGACATGCTTATTTGAATGGGACAGGGAATTCCCTGGCGGTCCAGTGGTTAGGACTCAGCACTCTCACTGCCATGGCCCCGGGTTCAATCCCTGGTTAAGGAACTAAGATCCCATAAGCTGTGCAGTGTGGCCAAAAAAAGAAGAAAAAAAAAGAATGGGACATACCTACAGTAAGAAAAAGAAAGAACATTGTTTACCTGAAATTTAAATTTAACGGAGCTTCCTGTGTTTCATCTAGCAGCTCTTCTCTGGGGTAACAGAAGGTAGAAGTTTAACTCATCAGGAGCCTTCCCCTCCTGTCTTTGGGGGGCGTCTGGGCACTGGGGAGCCTTAAATTACATCTGTGGGGTCCGTAGGACTGTTGCTGGGTGGTGAGCAAATCAGAATTTTAATGACATTGGAGACAAACTTAGCTTCTTAAACAGAAGTGTTGTTTTGTGGTGGTTGTTTTGTGTCAGGAAGGAAAGAATATTTTTAAACAAATTTAGTATAATTCATCCTCAATGGAGAAGTCATTCTGAGCATGACAAAGCAGGAAGGCATATCTTATTTTCCAAGTTTTGCAGGATAAACAGAAGGAATGCCGGCTCCCGGTTTCTGTGCTACACAGAGAGGGCTGGGGCCTGTCAATGTCACTTCAGCTCTAAATTCTGCAACTTTCCTACCGTTTGCTGCAAAATGAATCTCTTCAGTTTTTAAGGCAAATGCCTGTAAAATTAGAACAGCACGCTTTCAGTTGTAACTAAGTGCTTTAACACTTAAATAAAAATGCGTTTAACTCCATATACCCATCTGTTGTAGATAAAAACTCTTCAGAATACCAAACATTTATTTCCTAGATAACAGTGCTCTTCTCTTGCGATGTCTGTCTTGGTCTGCTGCTGGCATAACAAACTACCCCAATGCCAAGTGGCCTCAAGCAATCACCACAACCTGTATTTTGCTCTTGAAACTCCAGTTCGAGAAGGGATTATGGGAGGAGGGAGGGTCTTGACTCCTTTCGACTTAGCAGCTGGGTAGCGTTAAAGCCTGAGACGCCAGATAGGGCTCCACGTGGCCGGAGGCTCTCGGGAATCGAGGGATGGGCTCTCAGGGTGAGGGGTGTGGGCAGCCAGAAGGGAGCCCTATCCCTTTCCGTGACCTAATCTCTGAAATCCCATGGGGTCATTTCTGCCACATCCTATTCATCAAAGCCGCTACAAAGGCCCACCCGGGATGCGATGCGGGGAGGGCACCTGGTGATGGAGGAGTGTCCTCTGAAGAGACTTCGCCCGCCTGTTCCTGATGCGCACAGTGTAGGTCCACACGGATACCAATCCCACTAACTGAGTGAATGAAGACTGAACATTCAACAATAAGAAAACAACAACCCAGTAAAAAGTTGGGAAAAGATTTGGACAGACACTTTGCCAAAGACGTAGAAGAGGTGGAGATAAGCCCATAAAAAGATTCTAATATCCTTAGTCATTAGGGAAATGCAAGTTAAAACCACCATGAGACGGCACTACGTCCCTTGAGAGCGGGGCGTGTAAGGAGACCCAGTGCGGCCGAGGATGTCGGGTAGCTGGTGCTCTCGTGTGTTCTGGCGCGGCGGGATCGTGGTGAAAGCACGCCAGGGAAGGGTGTGGCTGTTTCTCAACATGTTAAACATACACTTACACATGACCCAGCCTCCACCCTTAGGTATTTAACCAAAGAGGCGGAAAAATCGGATTGAACGCACGTCGGAAGGAGTTACGTTTTTACTGAGCGTTGGCCTCGACCCTGCAATGGCTTGTGTAATCGTTTCTAGCAGCTACTGACAACGGCACTCAAGCTTGTGAGCGGTCAGCTCACAGCCAGGACACTGGGGGGCCTCGTCCAAAGGCCCCTGGTATCCTGTATTTTATTGGGGAGTTCAGTTTGTCATCTTCGGTTATATCTTTTTTTTTTTTTTTTGCGGTACGCGGGACTCTCACTGCCGTGGCCTCTTCCGTTGCGGAGCACAGGCTCTGGACGCGCAGGCTCAGCGGCCATGGCTCATGGGCCCAGCCGCTCCGCGGCATGTGGGATCTTCCCGGATCAGGGAACGAACCCGTGTCCCCTGCATCGGCAGGCGGACTCTCCACCACTGCGCCACCAGGGAAGCCCATCTTTGGTTATATCTTACCAATGTCACTCAGCTTTGAACCTTATCCACATCCCTATTCCTGGCTCTGTCCTATTTTGCCCTTTTCCATCTCTGGCACGGGAGTTGTCCCTGGAAAAGTCCTTCCTGACCACCCGTCCCTCCCAATCTTCCTGTCTGCCACACACCTTTATTCCTAACCTCCACACACTTTGTGGGATCTTCCCAGACCAGGGCTTGAACCTGTGTCCCCTGCATTGGCAGGCAGATTCTTAACCACTGCGCCACCAGGGAAGCCCCTGATAAAATGTCTCTTGTCAGCACCTGGGCTGGCTAAAAGCACCCTAAGTTCATGAGTGTTTCTCATTTACGACTCGGGAACCAGAACTGTCCAAGTGAAGCATGACATTGTAGGCATAACCTCAGGATAAAATGAACAGCTGGGCTTCTTTATTTTATCTGCTAAAGGGTTAAACATTTCCAAGTTGGCAGTCAGCAGGTGGGCTGCTTCTCACTGTAACTTTCCTCCCAGAAGATTAATGCTAGAGCCACTTATCTGTGAAGATACCTTTGAAGGGAAACAAATGAAAAAGTGGAAACACCAGTCCAATCTAATCTTATGAATCCAATCTGATGGAGAAATAACATGGGGAAAGCTGGGGGATGGATACACACTGCACAGACGCGCAAATCATCTGAAACTGTGCTGTTGGGTTGGCCCATAAGAAAAGGGGGAACAAATCTAACTATATTCTTATCGGGTGAGATAATAAATGATATTTATCTTTCTGTGTATGGCCAACTCAAAGGGTTGCAAGACTCCTGCACACTTTCCATTCTCTCCTGGGCTTTGAAAAATAACTGTTCCTATGACGCGATCAGTACACCTATAAGGTGAGGGGTTCACCATTCAACTGCCACTCAGAAGAGTTCCTGAAACACGCTAGATGAACCCATGCCTGAGTCCCATCCCTCCTGCCCTTCCTTTCTTGCCCTCTGGGAGCTAGATATTCCAGGAGGTTGTCCTGCAGGTCACTTCTGGACCAGAGCTCTGAACATGCGGGTTCTAGGCTAGACTCTGACTTTCACTGGAAGGTAATCTTGCACAAGGCACCGTTTTCTTCTTCTGTATAATTGGGATCTGTGTAATCTGGTTCTCAGCCAGCGGTGGGGGGCTGGGGGTGGATTTTGCCTCCCAGGAGCCATTTGGCAACGTCTGAGTTTGAAGACATTTGGGGTTGTCACAGCTCTATGGGGAGGGTGCCACTGCATCTGGTGGGCAGAGACCATGAAGCCGCTGGACACCCCACAAGCCAGGACAGCCCCTCACAACGGAGAAGTATCCAGCCCCCAAGGCTAATCGTGCTGAAACGACCTGGGTAAGAGTCCATGATCATTATTAAAATAGCGTAGCCAGAGGGAAGGGTGAACAGCTGTTATGTAGATCCGTAAATCCTGCTTGCTTTGTCACAGAGCTCTCCGAGTGTGGATGTTCGGGTCTCCGTCTTGCACATGAAGCCTCTGGGGCTCAGAGAGGCTAAGTGACAGTCCTGTCACTAGAAACTGTTGCAGACTCGGAGCTCTTTTCATTCACTTGAGGGAAGAAGTGTTTGAAGCACCCCTGTGTTGGGGGCTTTGTAGCGTCACAGGCCTCCCGGAGGCATCTCAGAGGCTCTGGGTCTGATGTCCTCATTTCCCAGACGAAGAAACTGAGGCTCGGAGGTTGACCCCGTCCCCCGGAGCTGGAGCCCAGCGCTCTGACCACACCCTGTGCAGGGGGATGGGCTGGGGACCGGGGCCCAGCAGGCAGAGCACGTGCTTGGTCACCGGCCAGCAGATTCCCAGGTTTTTATTGTTAACCTGGAGATAATCATACTGACCACACATTTTTGTGAGGTTTAAATGAGAGAACGTACGAGGAATGCTGAGCACAGGGTCTCCCTCTGGGGGAGAACCGCCGACCACAGGACATTGAATTGGGCCCACCCACTTCATCACGTCTCTTTCCTTCCCCAAACCGTGTTAGCGGAATCTCCTGCCTTTTTTTCCCCACAAATCCTAGTAGGACAGTCACTTGGGTGTGCCCCCCCCCCCCAAAAGGGCCATAGAGGTGGAGTCCCTCCCTTCCGGCATCTCCCCACGTACCTGCGCAGCTGCCTGGGGCCTTTGGGGACGACAGGAAGTGCTGGGGGAGGGGGGACTCCTCCTCTTGAGTTTGGCGGGGAGGGGCTGGAAGGCCAGGGTGCTGGAGAGTCATCGCAGCAATGCCGAAACTTACGAGCTGCCCCAGAAGTGGGCTGGGGAGGCGGACCGCAGGCCAGGGGCTGGAATCTTCAAGGAACCAGACCCGGCGACGTGCTCTAACCCTAAGGGTCCCTAAGGGTCGGACGACGGAGTTTATTGCACGAGCTGCAAAGCTTCTTCTTGGGGGCGGGGTCCCTGATGGGCAGGAAGGGGGACCCAGACTGGAAAGGGACAAGGAGGGGCAACTAGGGTGGCCGCCTGCTTCTAGCCCAAGGCAGGGCGGGGCGAGAACAAAGGCAGCTACCTGAGCTGAGGGGGCGGGGCCAGGACAGGTCACTTCCGGGGGGAAGAGTGCAGATTCAGGTCAGGCAAGAAGGTGACCGCATCATCCCCACAGATACTTATTTTGTTTTGTTTTACTTTTAATTTTTATTTTATATTGGAGTATAGTTGATTAACAATGTTGCGTTCGTTTCAGGTCTACAGAAGAGTGCTTCAGTTATAGACACACATGCATCTATTCTTTTTCAAATTCTTTTCCCATTTAGATTATTACAGCATGTTGAGCAGAGTCCCCTGTGCCCTACAGTAGGCTCTCGTTGTTTATCTATTTTATATATGGTAGTGTGTATATGTCAATCCAAACTCCTAATTTATCCCCCCGCCAACTTTCCCCTTTGGTAACCGTGAGTTCGTTCTCTAAGTCCCCACAGGTATTTCTGATCTTCACAAAATGACAAGCATGTAGTTTACGAACATTTTCAGTTGGATTCATGTGGCATTTATACTAAATGAATGTTTGACTCCTTTATTTCTTGCATACCTTACACTGTATGGTATTATATACTCTACTGTACTAAGATGTTTTTATCATTTGGATATTGAGACATTTAAACTCTGGAAGTGTTGCGATTGGGTAAATTGCATGTGTGTCATTGCTGGTCTTCTTATGCAGGCCACTTGAGCGTTGCTTAAATAGCAAAGCCAGATGCAGATACTCAAGGTTTCTGTTTAGTTTCTTACTGTCGGACCGGCACTGCTGCCCCCTGCTGCTATGTGGGAAAACTGCAGCTACATCTCAGCATGAAACACTTCTGGGCACCTTCTTGGTCTGGGCTGCCCGGCCCGTCTGTCAAACTTGCTACAACTCAGTGAAATGACCATGACGACTAGTAAGCATCGTGTGTTCCTGCAGCTGGTAAAAGCAGGTGATTACTTATTAATTGACAACTCTAAGACAGTGAATTTCCCTCCAAATCCCACTGTCCCACTGCACAACTACAGGTGTGGGCAGAAAGATAAACACACAGATATTCCCAGTGTCTGTGGCGTTTGAATTTGAGGTTGATTAGTGTGTATATTAAAGAAATTTCCACTTTCAGGGCTTAAAATGAGTGCGCAAATAGCTCTGAGGCAACATCAACAAACACATCAGTGGTTTTCAAAGGGGGTCCCTCACCAGCAGCACTAGTATCACCTGGGAGCTTGTTGCAAACGTGGATTCTCGCAACCTAGTGTCCGTCGATGGATGAATGGATAAAGAAGATGTGAGATAGATATATATATATATACACACACAATTTTTTCAGCCATAAAAAAGAATGAAATAATGCCATTTGTAGCAACATGGATGGCCCTAGAGATTGTCATACTAAGTGAAATAAGTCAGAAAGAGAAAGACAAATACCATATGACATCACTTTGTGGAATCTAAGAAAATGACACAGATGAACTTATTTACAAAACAGAAACAGACTCACAGACGTAGAAAACAAACTTATGGTTACCAAAGGGGAAGGGGATGGGGGAGGAGGGATAAATTGGGAGTTTGGGATTAACAGATCCACACTACTATGTATAAAATAAACAACAAGGTCCTGCTCTATAGCACAGGGAACTCTATTCAATATCCTGTGATAAACCATAATGGAAAAGAATATGAAAAAGGATATATATGTATATGTATAACTGAATCACTTTGCTGTACACCAGAACTTAACACAGCATTGTAAATTAACTATACTTCAATTTAAAAAAAATGCAGACTCTTAAGGGCCACCCCTGACCCACGGGATCAGATACTCTGTTGGGGGTGTTCAGGGGGGGCAGCAATCCAAGTATTAGCAAAGCCTCCAGGTGACACCGATGAATCAGTGTGCGGTACCCTGGTTAGAACCTCGACTCTCCAAGTGTGGTTCACAGGATCGCCATCACCCGGGCACCTGTGGGAACAGCACACTCTGGAGACCCGTCCCCAGATCTCCCGAATCAGAATCTGCAGTTTAACAGGATCCTCGGCTCTTTCAAGTTTGAAAGAACCACTTTTTTTTTTTAATGACAAAGATGGCAAATGTCCTTTGCCCAGCAAACAGCCATTCCTGTCCTCCTCTGCTAATAAGACCCCAATTTTGTATTGGGCAGGGCATATGAGGGTGTCTTGGACATTTCAAGAAGAAACTTAAAATTATTTCTGTTGCAAAATTTCTCTGCAAATTGCAGTTGCTGGCAAAAGCTTCTCTGGATGAAATGGGTGATGCACACACAACACACAGGTTGGAAGAAGGGAAAATGAACCACTTCTTCCTCCTGCATCCCTGGGCTGGGAGGACAGCTCTGTTTTTTGGCAACGAGCCAGACACGGGGCCTCAGCCCCCCTTTCTCCCCAGCTCTCCTGAAAACATATGACATGACTGCAGTAGGAGGAAATTGTGCTATGTGAACAAGGTTTTAGCGACAGAGATTAAATCCAGACTTGGTGTCTCAAGAACTGTTTACCTCTCGGCATTAACGCAGCTCGTATAACCCCCCAGCTACTTCACACTGGTGCTGTGAGCTCCGTGTAAGATGATTTATGCAGGGCAAGTTTGCAGACAGCTGCTACGGTCTGAATGTTTGTGTCCCCCTAAATCCTTATGTTGAAATCCTGCCCCCAGGGTGATGGTGTTGGAGGTGGGGCCTTTGTGAGATGATTAGGTCATGAGGGTGGAGTCCTCATGAAGGGGATTAGTGCCTTCATAAGAAGAGACACAGAGAGCTCCTGGTGCCTTCCACCCTGTAAGGACACAGGGAGAAGACGGCAACCTGGAAGAGGCCCTCGCAGACCAACTGGCACCCAGATCTCAGCTGTCCAGACTCCAGAACTGGGAGCAATACTTCTGTCGTTTGTGAGCACCAGCCTGTGGGATTCTGTTACAGCAGCCTGAATGGGGACTAAATCCTGCAAAGCAGCAATTAAACAAAATGAATTATAACTGCTACCGTTTTTACATTGACTTTTTTTTTAAATTTTCGGCTGCGTTGGGTCTTTTCTGCTGTGCACAGTCTTTCTCTAGTTGTGGCGAGCAGGGGCTACTCTTTGTTGAGGTGCATGGGCTTCTCATTGTAGTGGCTTCTCTTGTTGCGGAGCACGGGCTCTAGGCGCACGGGCTTCAGTAGTTGTGGCACACGGGCTTAGTTGCTCCGTGGCATGTGGGATCTTCCCGGACCAGGGCTTGAACCTGTGTCCCCTACATTGACAGGTGGATTCTTAACCACTGCACCACCAGGGGAGCCCCTACATTGACTTTCTTTTTGTTTTTTTTTGCCGTATGCGGGCCTCTCACTGTTGTGGCCTCTCCCGTTGCGGAGCACAGGCTCCGGACGCGCAGGCTCAGCGGCCGTGGCTCACGGGCCCAGCTGCTCCGCGGCATGTGGGATCTTCCCAGACCGGGGCACGAACCCGCGTCCCCTGCATCGGCAGGCAGACTCCCAACCACTGCGCCACCAGGGAAGCCCTACATTGACTTTTTAAAAATGCAATTTTGAAATTTTACACCAATTAATTTTCTATAATAGGGAGCACCCATCAGTGACGTTTGTCAACTAGGGGCTCACATTTTAACTCTTTGACCTCAGGTCTCCTTGGTTTATTCTCTTACTGTCCCTTCAGGAGAAGAAACTGTGTCTGGGTCTTCGAATGTGTATGGAGTGCTCACATCCTTTACTTCCTCGTGGTCGTCTAGCCCCCGGCTGGAAAAAACAACTGGTGGAATCACGGTTTCCAGCAGGAAATATTACTTCAATGCAACCATGATTGATTGTGTCTCTCCTCCATGATGGGCACCATCACAGGCCCTGGGGATAGGAAGATGGATAAAATATGATAGCTTCCCTCAAAAAGCTCATAGACAGATGGGGGGGTGTCATAGATATTTACCAACAATAATATCTTAGCTGCAGAGAAAGAGCCCTTGCCAGTGCTGGTCTTAGCTGATCCTCTCAGCATCTCCCACGGCTGTCCCCTCTCTTCTGCAGATTCTGTTCCAGACAGAACTCTGGGGAGATGGTGGGGCAGCTTGGTGGCTCAGGGCAGCTCAGGCGAAGACGTGCAGCCAGCATCGCAGGAGAACTAGGTGCTGAGAATCTCCCACCTGCCCCAGTACCTGTGCCTGGGGCCAGGGGGGCCTCGGTCTTCGTCTGGAGGGAGCAGAGAGAAGGCAGGACAGTGCCGGGGAGGGTGGGAGCTGTCAGGGCAGGCAGAGCCGGAGGGGGCACTGGGGGCGTCTGCAAGGCCCTGTGAGGTGCTGAGAGGTCAGGGTCAGGCACAGCCACACTCCAAACCCTGAAAGGAAACTCCCTCCCAACAGAGGTCTCCATGGGGAAAACTGCCAGGGGAGCCCAGTTAGAGGAAGCGGGGGTCCTGGTGACAAAGCAGAGGGAAGGTCAGACTGCGGTGGGCCGGGGGAGGGGGGGACGCAGAAGAGGCAGCGCTGGGAAAGCACAGGCCCTCCGTCTCGGCCAATCAGCAGAAGCTGGAGAGGCTGGTTCCCTGCCCCGCCACAGGATCCGGAGACTCTCTACTAAGACAACAACAAAAGCAACCGAGATGAAGCATGGCTGAGCCCCTCCAAAGTTGTTCTAAGAAATGGAGGAGAGAAAAAGACCGTCCTTTCAGAGGCCACAGAACCTCCTCCTGGGGAGCTGCAACCGCAGACGCTTAGGGACCGAGTGCTACCTGAAGCCTGGGATTCGTGTCCAAGGATCCTGCAGAGCGAGCAGGCTTACCTGCGACCCGAGTCGGTCGTGGACGACAGGAGGGGTGAGGCTGGGAGATGGGCGGGTTTCCACCCTCGCTGGTAAATTCTGGCCGCTGCCCCGCACCCCTGCTCCGCGGCCCCGCCCCTGCCCCCGCCATGCGCACCTGAGCGTGACGGGCTCCGTCTTCAGCCCTATTTCCCCTTATTCCACAGAATCCAGCAGTTTTCTTCCACTGAAGACCTCAAATCCTGCCCACACACTCACCACCCCGAATCTTTGTTTTCGCCCAGATGTTCCCCCAGAACTCTGCTTGTATAGTTACTTCCCAGCCCCTCGCGCCCCCGAAGTTCCGGGTGTCAGTGGCCAAACACACGTGTCCTCCTCAGATCGACCCCTCCCGCCCCATTTCCCCGAAGCATCTCAACCTTCACCTCTTGCCCAAGCCAGGAACTGAGCCACGTTCCGGGTCTGCCTCTACTTCGACAAACCAGATCGTGGCACCCCCTGTCACCTGAGAAGCAGCCCCTCCCCTCCCCCTCCCTCCACGTTGCCCCCTGACCCGACAGTGGTCTTTACATCGAGCGTCTGGCCCGAGTGGTGCCCTGGGAACCTCTGCCCTGGTCCTGGAAGACACGGAGCCGGAGCTGGTCCACAGCAGACTGACTCTCCTTCCCTGCCAGCGCCCACCTGCTCCCCTCATCCCCTCCTGGCCTCTCCCCCGCCACCGACCCCCAGCACAGTGGAAGGCTTTGAACCCCACTTCCTTGCCTCCATCCTCTGTTGCACATACACCTCCACCCCTGGCCCCCTTCTAAAACATCTTGCCTCTTTGATGGCAAAAGCCATGAACTTTCATCTTTGTTTCCTCAGCCTCGCATGTGTGATGCCTGCCCAACATTTCTAAACGTTTTTGAAAAAAACCAACAGGCTTGTGTCCATATTCAGAAAACATCGCTTTTAGTTACAGGTGTGCCTCTGTCGGCCTCCGTCACCAATTAGCAACTACTTTCAAAGTAAGATTCTTAAATTTCAGATCCAAATCAGGACCCACTACACAGTAGCCCTATTGCTTTCGTAGATTGTCTGTGTCATTTGGAAATGAGGACAAGACAGAAGTTGTCTATCAGACGCATTATTGGAAGCTTTCTAATTTTCTTATGAAAAGGATCCATCAGTTGAGAAGCTGAAATAGTGGAGGACTTTTTATGGGCAACGTACGAGAGACTGTATAATTGGCTCCGGATTTATGGCCATATTATAATTGATACGACAGTAAACACACCAAAGTGATAGATGTTTGAAGCAGCAGCGGTCGTGAAACCAAAAACATGAGATGGATATGTTTAATCTCAAGCTGATTATGTCACAGACTCTGTTTAGAGATGATCTATTACCAGACCTCAGAAGGCAAACAGTCAGAGAAACGTGCCTTATACTTTCAAAGGCGCTTGAGAAACTGACTCAGGTTGGACCACACGACAAAAATTCCTCCGATTACGCACACTGTTTGCCAGTTTAGACGTTTAAATACTGTTACTTTGGTGGGGATACAAATATAGGGGCAGATCTGAATTCAGACTAAATCAGGGAAGTGAAAGTGTCTGCATAAACCACAAACTAAGTTATCAGTGGTTCTTTTTTCATTCTGCACGTCACGTACAGGGTTTCCAGCCAGCCTGGATTTATGAAAACTCCCAGGCTGTGTGCAAAATAAGGGAGAAAGAAAGAGTAGCCCTCACACCACCCCTTGCTGACACGTCCCGTGGCTCATCTCCCGCCAGCATCCAGGGGTCAAAGTCCTGGCAACAGGCACTGCTGGCTGGCCTGACTGCCGGAAAGTACCTTCCCAATCTTCACCTCGGGGCCTGGTGAATGCGGCGACCCAGGGTCAACGTTGCTGCTGGAGACGTCTGCCGCGCAAGGAGCAGAGTGGGAATTGCGTAAACACGTCTGAGCAGCTGTTCCTGAGACGCAACAGCTCTGCTCCCGAGGAGCCAGCAGAGGCCAGGCAGTGTGGTCTGTGTTTCCCCGGAGCCTGGGGCAGCTCTACAGAGTTCCCACCAGCCCAGGTGCCATTTGTACCATCAGGATCACGGCGTGCAGTCTGCTTTCCCACCTGGGTGCACAGAGGACGCTGATGGTGCTGGCGGCCCCCAGGTGTGGTCCTTCCCAGGTATTCTGGAGGCTTCTTACTGTAAGCACCTGGGGTTCTCCACGGAGGGGCTCCTTTGCCAGGCCCTGCCTGCTCGGAATGTTCCAGAACACCGAGGAGTCGACACCAGCAGGAGCAGCCAGTGGCCAAGCTGACGAGAACCAAGGGCGAAATGCGGGTTCCCCGGGCCCTCAAGAGGCACGAGGCTGAGGCCTACTCCATGCCGTCTCCCGGGCCAGCAGGAGGGACCCCAGGTGTCCGCAGAGGGACCCACTCGTGAGCTCACACTCTATGGGCTCCCTTCAAACGGGCTTCATTTTCAGACCTGTTTAAAGATTTTCACATACAAATTCACAAATCAGAAAAAATTCTGTCAAACCACATCTTCATTTTTTTTCTTGAAAATATGGTGCCTGCAATACTGTTTAAGCACTCCTAGACAGGTTGTATTTAAACATAAATGCTCGTCATCTTAATACCTGATTCCCCCAAAGAACTGCAGCTTTTCTAGGTGCCCCCTCCGCTCAGTTATGAGGGTGATGTGGTCCTTTTAGCTGCCGAATAACCTCAAGGACCTCCCGGCCCCCTTCTCTCTGCTATTTACCTAGTGGATTCTGACCCGCTGAGTGATGTCAATTAGATCCCAGGAGGAAGGCTGGCTGAGAATCCCTGTCCTGCTTCGGGGCCAGGAGAGGGGAGGGACGGAAAGAACAGAATAGAGCGGAGAGTTCTCACACCAGGGCTCACCCCCTCCTGAGCGTGTGTTTCCCTGATTCTGTCAAAACTTCACTCCAGGGAGGAAATATTTGCGATCTTCATGTAATTTCCATGGTGAGTGGCCTCCAGGAAGTTGCTGTCGTTACCAAGGCTCTTTGGATCTTTGCACTGGTTTACGTAGACAGAGCTGCTGGGTCATTTCTGTCCTGTTTTGCTTCTTGACGGCCGCTTCACCCCAAATCCTGGATCCCGTGAAACGGGTCCTTGCCTTTGGAGACGCTTCGCTGTCACAGCCTTCAGTAGGAGCTGCTCCCAGCATCCCGTCCCGTCTGTCCCGTCTCCCGGCTGCAGGTTCTAGACTCCTGTAGGATCTCCTCAATGCCCTTCTGCCCAGCGGGGCTGCCTGTCCACAGCCCACAGCCAGCGCAGAAGTGGGCCCTTCGGTTCCTTCCGATTCGCTAACGAGGGAGAAACTCAAGAGGCGTATGTGCTGGCGAGCCAGGACGGCAGGAGTTCTTTTTCAGCTGCTCCTGTCTATCAATCCACCCCGACCCCCAGCACCTTGCCTTTGTGCAGTCATTTTATCCAACTGTCCTTCCCCACGTTTTACTTGGAGTGTGTGTGAGAGACAGAGAGACAGAGAGAGCGAGGGAGCTTCGCTCACCATTTCGTTTCAGAACCGTGGCTTCTACGCTTCAACATAAACCCTACGTTGCTTGTTTACGTCTTCCATTTCCACCCCCTGACTCGTGGCCTGCACAGCCCTATCTCTCATCATTGCTTCCTTTCCCTTTTCATCTGTAAGTGTACTTTTCAGGCTGTCCGTGTGGATGGACAGAAAGAGCAGAGGGGCCAGCACTGCAGGCGCAGGAAGGGTGGGTGGCCCCGGGTGTGGCCCCTGGTCCTCTGGTCCCTCTGCGCCAAGCAGGTGGAAGGAAACCTCGGCCTTTGCCACGGCGTGTCCCGAGGTGCCCGTGGACACCACGCATGCTGCGCGGTCGTGGGGCTCTGCCGGGCCGGGCAGTGCAGACGGTGGAGCAGCTTCGGGAGCCCCCCGTGAATGACCCCATTGGGTGGGTGCAAACCGGCTAAGCAAACAGACCACAGCTCCCTCCCCGAACTTGAAAGTGACTTATGACCTGGGTTTGTAGGTATTGAGCGAATTGGCCAGCTGTGAGCAAGGAGGAAGGGCCCCCTCGCCCCCGGCCGGGCTGCACCCAAGCCTGCCCGGGGGAGCGGAACCCTCACTTTCATCCTGAAGGCAGCCGCCGCGGCTCCGCGTCCCAGACACAGAAAGCCGCGGGAGGTGCTGCCCTCTGGAGTCCACACGAGGTAAGGCAGCCAAACCCGACCACCTAGATCGGAGTTTTTGTTGCCCCTTCCCTTGGGGTCAGCGTTGCCTTCTCCTTCCTTATTCACCTTGTAATCCTGCGCTGGGCTGGCAGGAACTGCAGGAAGGGATTAAAGGACCTCAGAGGACCTCTGTCCTCAGCCCTCTGGTTGGACGATATTTATGCACGCGTCTGCCCCGCGAGTGACCTGCCCGCCCAGAAATCCTCTAACTGCAAGTAGAGAATAAATATTCTTATGTCAGTTACACTGTGCTCTACAGAGACCCATCGAATTAATGACTAAAAAGGGATGAGTTTCTCTGTGAAATGGATTTTAAGAAGGATAATTGCTGGGTCATTGGTTGTGTGCATTTAAAATGCTAGTGTATTTTTTCTCTATTTTTATTTTTTTCAATTAAATTAAATTAATTTATTTTTTACACAGCACATTCTTATTAGTTATCTATTTAATACATATTAGTGTATATATGTCAATCCCAATCTCCCGAAATGCTAGTATATTTTGACAAACTGAATTCCGAAGAGGTTGTGCTATTTACCTGTCAGTGTACAAGACTGTCTACTCCCCTTCATCCTTGAAAGCACCGTGTGTCATCAAATATATTTTGATTTTGACTTGGATGTGTGAAAAATCATCTCTTATAACAGTTCATGAATTTTACTTTATTTTTTAAAATTATAGTTGATTTACAGTATTAGATTAGTTTCAGGTGTACAACAACATTAGTTTCAGGTGTTCAATATTTTTATAGATTATACTGCATTTACAGCTATAAAGTATTGGCTGTATTCCCTGTGCTGTACAATATATCCTTGTAGTATTTTACGTATAGTGGTTTGTGCCTCTTAATCCCCTCCCCCTATCTTGCCCCTGCCACCCCAGCTGGTAACCACTAGTTTGTTCCCCATATCTGTGAATAGTTCATGCATTTTTTTTTTTTTTTCCCCCCCGGTACGCGGGCCTCTCACTGCTGTGGTCTCTCCCGTTGCGGAGCACAGGCTCCGGACGCGCAGGCTCAGCGGCCATGGCTCACGGGCCCAGCCGCTCCGCGGCATGTGGGATTTTCGCGGACCGGGTCACGAACCCGTGTCCCCTGCATCGGCAGGCGGAGTCTCAACCACTGCGCCACCAGGGAAGCCCAGTTCATGCATTTTAAATTGTGGAGTTGAAATTGCTTTTGATCTAAGAAGACTAATTTAAAGTCAATTATTCATTTGTTTATCTACTCAGGGTGATATCCTATCATGTTTTTTCACTTGACTTTTAGTAGGTTCTGATTTTATCTCTCTCTCTCTCTTTTTTTTTGGTCTTGAAGGCATTTTAAGAGGATGTGGTTACATTTACCAAGGTTTTCCCTTATGGCTTTTGGCCTTGGTGGACTTGCCAATCTAGATAAAGGGGTAGTCAGAACACCTGGCACCTAGTTAAGGACAAAAAGTAATTTGCTGACTGAAGTTTACTGTGATAGCCCTGATTTATCATCGTCCGGGGATTGGCAAGGATGCTTTCAGCGTTGGGACTTAGCTGCAGCTGCTGAAACTAGAGGATGCTCTGTCCCCTCCCACACAGGAAAGGGGGCGCGGCTCTTCGGGCTCCCGCCCCACCTCCCGGGACCTGCCCTCTACCCCCGGTGCTTCAGCTCAGGCATCCTGCTTTCCTGGCCCCAAGGCAGCAGCCTCAGTTACGGGGTCACATTCAAGCACGACGGCCCAGGGGGAAAGGGGGCTGCCTCCCCCATGGTACTTTCTTAAGGCCCGGGACTGAGGCTGCCCGTCACCTCTCATCGTCTACTGTGTGCTGCAAACACTGGCCGGCGGAGGCCTTGCTCAGCTGAGTATGGAACGGACCGCAGCCCTTCAAAGCAGGGGAACCTAAAATCGATTACAGGGTAGCTCTGAGGCTGGCCAGAGGTCACCTCCTAAGTCAGAAGGACCAATGGCGTGGTGGCACCAGGTCCTGATTGGCAGGAAAAGACTCAGAATGTGTTCAACAGAGAAGGTCAATCCGGAGGGACCGGGCGCCGGGCAGGGGCCCCGGGGAGGCGCTGGCCGAGGCCAGGCGGGGTGGGCCGCAGGACACACCTGCTTCTGGCTCTTTCTACACAGTTAACCCCGCTCTTCCCGCGTAAACAGCTTTCTGTCTCTGAAAACTTTGTGAAAACAGACTCATGAGAATCACCTGGAAAACTGAGACAAGCGTTCAGAACAATGGCTGCCTACAGCCCAAAACGATGTAAAAATCGAGTGCGCTTCTGTCTACTGAAATAATGATTCTGAATACGTAATGGAAACGCTCCATTGACAATAACAACAAACATAGAAAAACGAAAGAACGCACTGTCAGATGCCGTGAAGATCCCGGCTGGAGCCCGTCGCGCTGTGCAGGGAGACGGCAGTTCGTGGCTCGTGTGCCACACGCTCTCACTCTGTTAACCAAGTTTTAGTAGATTTTTCTTGAATAAATAATTTCCTCCTTAGCCACATGCCCTGATGACAGTTTCCAGAGGTTTTAAATGCTTTTTGTTTTGGACAGTTTTTACCAGTTACGCTTTATGACTAGGGAGTGGGTCTGTGGAGCGCCTCCTGTGCTGCCCGCGCCCCTGTGGAAGCTTCTCGGTTACCACTTAGAAGCCCCGGAAGATGCACACACAGGAGTCTAAGACTCATTCCCACCTTCCTGGGGATCGCAGGCCTGAGACTCAACCTGACACCAAAGCCTTTGCCCTGAGAAGCTGGAAGGGCTGGGGCTGCTGTTTACTGAAATGGGAAAGCTTGCCGTGGAGGCAGGTTTGGGTGCCGTCTCAGGAGTTTGATTTGGGAAATGCTACGTTTGAGATCCTACCAGACGTTCAAGTGAGATATAAGAGGCCACTTAGAAATGGAATCCTAGCGCTTAGGATAGAGGCTTTTGGTAGAAGTTTAAATTTGGGAGAGAACCACTTAGAAATAAGACTAGTCGAGGTGACTCATAAAACCCACGCACCCGTGTAAGTCCCACGGCAACTTCTTTCTCGCTTAAAAATGTCCTTATTTAGATAGTAAGTTATATGGTTATAAAGTGTTTCAAACAGTCAATCACAGACGCTGACAATTATTTATGACATCATGTATTTTGATGAAATGATTCAATAATATCTACTCTATAATATATTGAGATAAAAATTATTTTGAGAAAGTTTACAAAATAAAGTTATGTATTAGTTCATGCATATTCCTTGATGGTAAAAATGAGATTGAACCTTGATAAAGTAGACATTTATTGGTATATGAAAGATCTATAAAATGTATAAAGAAATGTAGTTACTAAATTTAACTAAGAATAGATAGTTAATTTGAAAGTCTTGAAGAATGTGGGCTCATTGGACAAAAAAATAATTTAACATTTAATGTAAAGTTAATGCAATTGCTCGAGTATCTTTGAGGAGTAGCCATATGTAAGGCTTTGAATGTTGATGATTTAAGATACAGTGTAGCATTTCATTCAAGTATTTCTCCCACCTCTGCTTCGGTTTGCTTACAGTTTTCTTGCTGTAAGGTAGCGCTTGAAATACGTATGTTATTTCACATCTTTAACACCTTTGCCCTCCTGCTACAATATAAACACCACGGGAACACTGACTGTTCAGTTTTCCACTATACGCTCAGCGGCTTCAACAGTGCCTGGCACACAGTCCACACGTGATGCTTGTGTGTTGAATGAATGGAGAAATAATTTGATGCGACAAGATATTGCATGAGATACAGAGTATGGAATGGAGCAGGTGTGGTTGGCGAAAGTGGAGGACCTTGCTGCATCCTGAGGCCTGGCCAGGCCACTGTGCCCACTAGTGTGACGCGGGGTCCACGTGGGGCAGGGTGGGCTGGAGAGGGGTCGGGGTGGGGGGCAGCCTGGGGAGCAGATCAAGGACCTTCATGTTAATTAGGAGTTAATTTCCCCTTCCGGAGACGGAAGCTGGATGCCTCATACCCACCTTCACTCCTTCAATTTTGGTTTCTTAGTTCTTTGAACTAAGTTCTTTGAACGTACTTATAGCGGCTGCCTTGAAGGTTTTGTCTGTTAAGTTAAAACACATAGTCACCCTCAAGGCAGTTTCTGCTTTTTTCCTGGCATCACAAAAAACTCTGTTGTTTTTTTTTCAATGCTTGAATTTTTTCCTGAAACTGGACGTCTTAGATGGTACAGTCTAACCACGCTGGAGACTTGGCGCCGTACTCCCCCGCCCCCTGGGCTTGTCATTGCCGTTTGCTTATTTATTTGGTAGCTCACTGGACTGCTTTAGTGACGTCTGTCCCCCGTTACCTGCATTTGCTCCTGGGAAGGCACAGGACCCACACAGCCTTGGGTGCGTCCACAGTCACCCTGGGTGACACCGATTTCTTCAGCAGGGCTCTCTTTGTCCCTGTCCTTGACTGCGTTCAGCTGGAAAACTCCACTAGTCACGGGCTGATTGTCCTATTGTTTTCAGCAATGCCTTCAGGCATTAACTGTTGCACACGCTAAACCAATCAAATGAGGCTCTTTTAAAGGAACAATTCCTAAGGGCAGTGACTCAGGTGATCTCCTCCTAGCCATCTTTTCCCCACGATCTCTTGGGCAAACTAGCTCAATTACCTTCACCAGGACCCCACTCTTTTATTTTTGGCCGCCCAGCATGTGGGATCCTAGTTACCTGACCAGGGGGATCGAACCCACTACGCCTGCAGTGGAAGCAAGGATTCTTAACCACTGGACCACCAGGCAAGTCCCATATTTAATCCTCTCTTATACGTGTGTATAAATGATATTGTTTCGTTGGGCATTAATCTGTTTATAAATTACATTACACATCTTTTGGCAACTTGCTTTTTTAAAGCTCAATACGCTTTAGAAATGTGTCCACTTATTCACTGGAGATATAGTTCAAGTTCATGTATTTTATAAATACGCCCTAATGTAGCAACTTCCAGTGATGGACGTTGAAACTGTTCCCAAGTTTTTATTAGTACAGAGTTGCCCTGAACTTGCCAGGTCTGCCTCCCTGTATGCGTGTCAGAGGACTGTTAGAAGTCGGAGTCCTGGGATGTAAAATCCCGTGCCTGGATGAAGATGAATATCTTTATATCATTTATTGGCAATTGGGCTTCCTCTTCTGCATTACTTCATCTTTTGGCCCATTATTCTCTGGGGATTTCTATTATTTTCCTCATTAACTTGCAGGAATTCCTTACGTATTCTGGACCCGAATCTTTTGTCAGGAATGTGCCTTACAAATACATCTTTTCAATCTGTGCCTTATCCTTCAGCTTGTTTTGGTGTCTTTCTTTGAGCAGATGTTTTTAATTTCAATGTACTCAGACTTATGTCTTCCTTTATGGTTCATTCTTTTTGTTTTTGCTGTTTGAGACAAGTCATTTCACTTTGGTTTTCTCTTTTTTATATTTTGTCAATATCATTGCTGGTAGCAGAGGGAGTGGACCAAAACATGAATTTATTACTCCATCTGGACCCTCTAAATAACTCTTAAAGACATTTATGAAGGTCTAGAGGGACATGGGACAGTGGCTAAGGTAGAGTGAAGGTCATACCAGAGTGCTTTAAAAAAATAAGAAGCAGAAACTTACCAAAAAGCAGTGGAAAGGAATTTACAGAAGTAGGACGTGGTTAATTTAAAGCCAGTGGGGGCTTCCCTGGTGGTGCAGTGGTTAAGAATCCACCTGCCAATGCAGGGGACATGAGCTCAAGCCCTGGTCCAGGAAGATCCCACATGCTGCGGAGCAACTAAGCCCATGAGCCACGACTACTGAGCCTGTGCTCTAGAGACTGTGAGCCACAACTACTGAGCCCACGTGCCGCAGCTACTGAAGCCTGCATGCCTAGAGCTCGTGCTCTGAAACAAGAGAAGCCACTGCAATGAGAAGCCTGTGCACCGCGACGAAGAGTAGCCTCCGCTCGCCGCAACTAGAGAAAGCCCAGGTGCAGCAACGAAGACCCAATGCGGCCAAAAATAAAAAATAAATAAATAAAATAAAACTAAAGCCAGTGGGATGTGTCTGATTGAGATAAGAGGGTGGATTGCAGTAGAGAGCCCGCTGTTACATATAATCACACACGTAATCATGCTGTAGAGGACAAGGGTCCTGGAACGCTGGCTGGCCAGGGGAGTCACTGGTCCCAGGTGGAAAGAGGGGCAGCATCCTTCCTGTTACCACAGGGGACGAAGCTGGGACGTATGAGGTGCGGCCGAGTTCCTGTGTGTGGCGTTAGGGAATGAGGCTGTCCTGCCTGATTCCTGTTTGCTCTGTGAAATGAAAGGGTGCATCGTTGTTGAGCACGAAAGGCATTGGGATGGGAGAAGATGAGTCATTACCCTCTTCTCAGAGAAAGTGGAGCAGCTGCGTACACGGAGAAGCGGGACGAGCTGATCGGAGGAATCCGGTAGGGTTGCTGGGCAACGCTGAGGACCACGTGAGGATCCCTCAGGTCCCACCCCCTGAGGGGCTGCCTACAGGCTTGGCACTGACTGCCTTCTCAGTCCCCACCCACGAGGGAGCAGAGTCTGAAATTCCACACAGAAGCTGGGGCTGATGGTGAGTGAGAGCGGGGCTTGGCGATGCAGCTGACTTAGGGCTCCTGTGATGGGGTGGGGGGTGGGTTCGGGCTGTCCCCCGAGGGATGGAGCCCACCTGGGGCCATAGCTACCTGGTGACTGTGCAGAGAGATGGTGCCACCTCTGGGCCTCTCCCAATGGACCAAATGAAAGGCTGCGCTTGGCCACTTAATTACCATTCAGATGTGACTTGGTCACCTTATCGGTTTTAAAAGAAAAATTAATAACTATTTTTCTTAACTAACCTATTTTTTAGAGCAGTTTTAGGTTTACAGAAAATTAGGCAGAAAGTGCAGCCATTTCTCATAGACACCCAGCCTGGTCCCACAGGGGCCCCTATTATTAACATCTTGCATTTGTGCGGTGTGTTTGTTAAAGTGGATAACCCAGTATTGATATATTATTATTAGCTAAAGTCCATAGTGGACATTAGGGTTCACTCTTTGTGCTGTACAGTCTATAGGTTTTGACAGGTGCATAATGTCACGTATCCACCATTACAGTATCATAGTTTCCCCCCCAACCCCCGGAGTGATTTTTTAAAATTTATTTTTTTGATTTAATTTTATTTTTTTAAATTGAAGTATAGTTGCTGTACAATATTATATAAATTACAGGTATACAATATAGTGGTTCACAATTTTTAAAGGTTATACTCCATTTATAGTTATTATAATATTGGCTATATTCTCCTATCCCCTGTATTGTACAAGATGTCTCTGTAGCTTATTTTCTACATAATAGTCTGTATAAATTCCTTCCTTAGATATTTGGTAGAATTCACCAATGAACCCATCTGGACCTTGTGCTTTCTATGCTGAAAATGGATTAAATATGTATATATAATATTTATGGTATTTTTTACTTTTGTAAAAAAATAAGTTTATTTATTTTTGGCTGCATTGGGTCTTCATTGCTGAGCATGGGCCTTAGAGCAGGGGCTACTCTTCATACACACACATTACCTATTGTCACGTCTTCTGGAAGAACTGATCCCCTTTGCCATTATGTATTCCGTCTCTGTAAGCTGATAATTTTCTTTGCTCTGAAGTCCACTTTGTCTGAAACGAAATTATCCACTCCACTTTCTTTCACTTAATCTTATTATGGCATGTTTATCTCTATCCCTTTACCTTTAATCTAGCTGTGTTTTCATGTTTAGTATTGGAATATTCTGAATTTAGCTATATACTTACCTTTACCAGTGTGTTTCGTTTATATATAGATGTATATATACACACACATATATGTATGTGTGTGTATATATATATATTTAGCATGTGATTCCTTTTTTTTTCTTCTGGCCGCGTAGCATGTGGGATCTTAGTTCCCCGACCAGGGATCAAACCCATGCCCCCTGCGTGGGAAGCCAGAGTCTTAACTGCTGGACTGCCAGGGAAGTCCCTGTTTTATATTTTCATATGTTTTCATGTTACTAAGTATGGTCCTTTCACTTCAGCTTGAAGAACTCCTTTCAACATTTCTTGTAAAGCAGGATTAGTGGTGATAAACTCCCTCAGCTTTTGTTTGTCTGGGAAAGTCTTTACCTCTCCATTATTTCTGAAGTACAAGTTTTCTGGGTAAAGTATTCTTTTTTTTTAAATAAATTTATTCACTTATTTATTTTCAGTCGCATCGGGTCTTCGTTGCTGCACGCGGGCTTTCTCCAGTTGTGGCGAGCGGGGGCTACTCTTCATTGTGGTGCACGGGCTTCTCATTGCGGTGGCTTCTCTTGTTGCGGAGCAGGGGCTCTAGGCGCTCAGGCTTCAGTAGTTGTGGCACACGGGCTTCAGTAGTTAATGCTCGCAGGCTCTAGAGCGCAGGCTCAGTAGCTGTGGTGCACGGGCTTTGTTGCTCCACGGCATGTGGGATCTTCCTGGACCAGGGCTCGAACCCGTGTTCCCTGCATTGGCAGGCGGATTCTTAACCACTGTGCCACCAGGGAAGCCCTGCATTTTTTTTATTCACTGTATTCTCCAGCTCCAGAATTTCTGTTTACTTCTTTTTTATGATTTCTATCTTTCTGTTAAGTTTCTCATTTTGTTTGTGTATTGATTCCCTGATTTTATTGAACCGTCTTTTTGTGTTTTCTTGTAGCATACTGAGTTTCCTTAAAACAACCGTTTTGAATTATTTATCTGCCAGATCACATCTCCATTCCTTTAGGGATGGTTTCTGGAGAACTACTGTGTTTCTTTGGTGGCGTCGTGTTTCCTTGTTTTTTCGCATTCCTTGAAGTCCTGCGTTGCTGTCTTTGCATTTGAAGGAGTCGCCTCCTCCAGTTTTACTGACTGGCTTCAGAAGAGAAACACCTTCCGTCAGTTCTGTTAGGCACTCTGAGACTTTCTCAGGTCTTTTCTGTAGATGCACCTGCTCCACACTCCTTGTTCCCTCTCAGAGGGAATTCTTGTGATTGTGTTCTTTAGATCCTACAGAACCGAACTGGCTGCCTTCTCTCTGGTGGTGGTGAATGTTCAAGTCTGTGTGTTTCCTCCCAATCCTGCAGAGTCTGGCTGGCTTTCTGTGTGTGCTCACTAGCTGTCTGCAAAGGCTCGTGCTTGCTGCCCTTGGGGACATGAACAGGGAGCCCGCCTCGGGGTGTGGGTTTGTGTGGGTAAGGCACATGGAGTGCGGAGGGCGCCTGTGGACAAGCTGGGGGGATCTGCAGGCAGAGTATCCCCTGTGGCTCATGGGAAGGCTTCCTGTTGGAGTTGGCCAGGCAGAGAGTAGGGTCTGCACCCTCCTGACGCTCTCTGGGAGCTCTGGGTGCTGTTCTCCCAGCCTCTCTTCACCCTCGATCACGCAGCACACCTTGGTGTCTGCAAGGGACACACAAGAAAGAGACAGGCCCCTCTGGCGGTGCTGTGCACACATGTGGAGCCCAGGCACTCACGCACATGCTCCCCTTCTCCCTTGGGAGAGAGCGTGCCACCTTGAGGAAGGGGTGATTTGGTAAAGTAAAACTGTTCCTCGTACTCAGTGTGCCCACTGTACCCAATTTTTGCACCAAGGGTGCACTGGAACTTCTCTGCCTGACTCCCACAAAGGTCCTGTCATCAGTGGGTAATTGTTACGATTTGTGTTCTTTGGGGAGAAGATGTTAGAAAATGCCTACTCTGCCATTTTGATGATGTCTGTCTCCCATATATGCTTAGTCATTTCTTTTAAAAAAAAATAAATTTATTTATTTTTGCCCGCACTGGGTCCTCATTGCTGCACGCAGGCTTTCTCTAGTTGTGGCGACCGGGGGCTACTCTTGGTGGCGATGCGTGGGCTTCTCGCTGTGGTGGCTTCTCTTGTTGCGGAGCGCAGGCTCTAGGTGCACGGGCTTCAGTCGTTGGGGCACGCAGGCTCAGTCATTGTGGCTCATGGGCTCTAGAGCGCAGGCTCAGTAGTTGTGGCGCACGGGCTTAGTTGCTCCGCAGCATATGGGATCTTCCCGGACCAGGGCTCAAACCCTTGTCCCCTGCATTGGCAGGCGGATTCTCAACCACTGTGCCACCAGGGAAGCCCTGCTTAGTCATTTCTAATATTCTCCTATGAGAAAGAATGCTGTGCTAAGCCCTGCTGTGTCTAGAGCCTTTCCCTGTATTTAGGGTTATTCCTCTAGAACATTTCCTGAAATGAAACGACTAAGTGCAGAGGAAGAGCAGTTTTAGGGGTGCTGGGATATCCCGCCACATCACTCCCGTAAAAGGTTGTGCCAGTTTTCAGCTCTGCCACCAAGAGGCAAACCTACTTCCTTCATTTCCCTCCTTATCACTGAGTATTACCTGAAAACATTTGCTAATCTATGGGCAGTTTCCTATATTTTCTGATTTCAAGTTTGATTTTCCTTAGCATCCCACTTGTCCCCAAATAGGCGAGCGTGCATATCCACACAGCACGGAGAAAGGACACGTCTCACTTTGCTTTTGTTTAGAAATTATTTAAAAAAAAAAAATTTTAAACACACTCTGTTCCTTTCCCTGGGATGTATAAAACTATTTTTATACGCATTTTCAAATCAAAATCATTAGATGATTATGTTGAAAATAAACAAAACATTCAGTCAGATGTCATTAGTATTCACAATGGAACAACCAGCATCTTCATGGTGAAACACTGAGATGCCCAACCTGCAGGGAGGAGATGGCACAGAGGTAATTACTCAAACTAGGAGCACAGCGCTTTCAAAGTCCCATAAAAAGCACACGTTTCTGCTTCCTGCACACCTGTTTTCACTCATGCTTTCACAGTGAAAGAAGTTTACGGTGAGCCCGGAAGCAGCAAGGGCCGGGTGTGTGAGACAATCGTTGCCTTAGCCTTTGGCTTGCCTGGAAGAATTGTAGTCGATAGATGCCATCTGACAGTCTGCAGTAGGAGGGAATAAGGGCAGCTCTTCTCTTTGGGTGTCTCCTAGGCCTCCCCTGCCCCGGCACCTTGGCCTTGGTATCTACACAAACACGACCTGATAAGTAATCTGGGGAAGCAGGCCCTAGTAAGGATAAGCATATGCTAATGGTTTAAGCCCAAACAGGGGTTTTCTTTTTCGTTTTCTGTTTCTGTAAATTGTCTCCTTTAAGCCTTGCACCAGTCTCTGGGGAAGAAGGAGCCTCGGAGGAGACAGAGGTGAACCCAGGACAGTCCCCTGGTTTGTGGTTATACAAGTTAAGCTCTTTAAACCCAGGGCTCTCGCCCTTCTGACCCCAGGAAGTCTGCCCTCTTTTCTCAAATAAGATCCACCGGCAACGTCTTTCTTCGGCTGCGCTTTCCCTGGCAGCTGGGGGGGTGCTGTGCCTTCAGCGGGTCTCATGACATTTCATGGACTTATACCTCCGTCCAAAGGCCACCTTTTTGCCCACGCAAATGCGCAGCCCAAGGACGGGGATGACGCAGGTGTGCGGCTTTTCATTTTGCGGGGCTGCGTACATCTGACTGATAAAAACGGTGTGGTTTGGCAAATCATCTCTATATCAATTGGAAAGCCAGTTGGCATCTCCTCTGCCAGGATTCAGGTCTGGGTTCATTCTCCTCTGCTCCTGGCCGTGCAGCCTCTCTGAGCATGTGGCCAGCCACTCACTTTGGCCCCAGAGGATGTAACCACTGAGCCTGCAGAGAGAGTAGGGCAGTCAGAGGTGACTTCCACTGGGAAGAGGGCCAGCATCGTGGGCACCTGGAGCTTATCATGGGGCAGAGGGGGATGGCTTCTTTAAGAAACGAAACAACAGGAGTTAGTGATAGGAGAATTCAAGACTGTGTCAAAACGGATGTTGGTCCTGGCTCCGTATTACTTTGCTTTCTGTTCTGAGCAGCCCTCTTAAATGCGCCCTAGATTTTCTCAAGGTCTGTCTTCTTGTCTGGACAACAGCAATAAGAAGTTTGACAAATTGCACAGTTTTTTTGTATCAAACGAGATAATGAGAGGGAAATTCTTTGTAAAATTCAATCTGTGTGCAAGCCTGTCGTGTGGGTATGTTTCCTTAAATCTTATATCCTCAGCCCTCTTCCCTGTGACTCCTCATGTCCCTCCCCCAAGTGTACCATGGAATTCCTTCAGAAGTGTTAGGCGAACTTCTAAATCTTGACAACATAAAATAACAAAAATTTGCAAGTTTGGGAAGAGAAAACGAAAAGAATTTTAAAGGTGCTAATGCCATCATGTTTCATAACAGGGAGTAATTCCATACTCCTAGAATAAAAACCACTAAAAACTACAAAAAAAATAAAAAAGTTTAGGCAAAGGTGATTTCCCTGCGGAGAGCTCCCTAGGGCAAACACTGCTGGGATGGAATGTTCTCCGTCCTGTAGAGAGTGAGTGTCTGAATCGTGGAAACTCACACCCCTTAGCTGCTTCCGTCTCGGACATTCAAGCAAAGAATTATCTCTGCGCTGGTATCAACTTATGGGGAGGAAAGTGCTGTTTTGTGGTTGTTTGGAATTAGGCAGCAGAAAAGAACACATTAGTACCCTGCTAGGCAAGCCATAAGATGGGATTTAGCCCCTCAACCTATTGTAAAATTTGCAGACCATTAAACAGGGAGCAGAGAACACAGTTCATAGGAGGGAATATCAGAGCACATGGTAATGGGGCGAGTGGTGGACGGCAGTGGTGTGGGAGCGGGAATTTCAAGAACGTCTAATTCAGGACCCTGACTGCGCCCTTAGGACTACGTGACTTAAAGACAAGTTTTCAAGCTGGTTTTTAAAATGAACAAGGCAAGAATGATCCTGGAATGGACACAGCGTCATTCATTCCAGCTATCCGCTCAACAGTGCTTGACTCACTTTTAAAGAAATCTTTAAATTTTGGGCTAATTTTAAGCTTGCAGAAAAGCCTAAATAATAGAGGGTTTCTATGTATCCCTCACCCAACTTCCCTAATGTGGACATCTTACCTACCTGTAGAACAATTACAAAACTAAGATATCAACATTAGCATGATAAAGACTTGATTCGAAGTTCATCTATTTTGACTCGGTAACTGACCTTGGCCAAAAAAGGTCGTAGGGGACACTTGAAAGTAAGGGGATGGACGCTCCTCGTTACTGAGTCCAAGCTCTGCTCGCTGCACGACAGGCCCATGAATCGGAGACGAGGTGCTGAGACAAGGAATACGACTTTATTCGGAAAGTTGGCAGACGGAGAAGATCGCAGACTAGTGTCTCCGGTAAACCATCTTACCAGGGTCCGGATGCCAGTTTCTTTTATAGAATCAGAGAGGGGGAGGCGGTGAGGAAGTAAAGTAAAAGGGCCACCAGTCTTGCAAAACACCTGGAATGACCAGCCTCGGGGAGGGGATGTGTTAATGTCTTCTTTTCTGCAGCCATTCACAGGAGGGCAGGGTTCCCTGAAGCAGGCCTTTACGTATGATTATAATAACAAAAGCAACGAAAAGCCAAGGCCATTCATAGTATGGAAAGACTTATTGGTCTATTCAATCCTACCCTCAGCTTTGTAATGTAAGGGACGTGGCCTTGTTGCAGATCTCCTCCTATCTATTTATGTATACATGTGTTTCTTAGAGTCTGCCCAGTGGAGATAGGATTTAAGGTGGAATTTCTTCCACTCTTCCATCTTCCTAATCTTTTCATAATTCTATCCAGAGCACTAGGTGGCGATGTTGTGTTTTTAAAAGCAGTTTTCTTTTTAGAAGCGATCATTGACCAGTGAGATGACACTTAAAAATAACAATTATGTTTTCAATTTTAGCTAATTTTGGAATCGTGTTTCCTCATTGTTTAAAATGCAACAAGAACCTTAATTCTTTTTTCTTTGAATTTTGTTTTATTTTTTATACAGCAGGTTCTTATACATATGTCAATCCCAATCTCCCAATTCATCCCACCACCACCCCTCCACTTTCCCCCCTTGGTGTCCATACGTTTGTTCTCTGCATCTGTGTCTCTATTTCTGCCCTGCAAACCGGTTCATCTGTACCATTTTTCTAGGCTCCACACATGTGTGTTAATATACGATATTTGTTTTTCTCGTTCTGACTTACTTCACTCTGTATGACAGTCTCTAGATCCATCCACATCTCTACAAATGACCCAATTTCATTCCTTTTTATGGCTGAGTAATATTCCATTGTATATATGTGCCACGTCTTCTTTATCCATTCATCTTTCGAAAAAGAACCCTTAATTCTTAAGCTCAGAGGCACTGGGGTTTTTTTGTTGTTGTTGTTACTGTTCTTCAGGATAACTATCCCAATATTGAAGTAAAATAAAATAAAATTAAAATCTATCCAAAGGTAAAAAAGGAATTTGAATTTTCCCTTAAAGGAATTGACAATTTATGCTGAAAATATTTAGCGAATTGACAGAGAGATTTCTATTCTCATGGAAGTCTGTGCCAAACCCAGTATTAGCTGTTTTTCAGTATATCTGTTTTCAGAGAAAAAAGTAAAGGCTATTCTAAGAAGCAAAGATAATTTTAGGTCATTATAATCTTATGATTTGGGGAGAAGAAAGACATAAATCTGACAGATAACTCTTTGCAACCAAGAACAGTTACCCAGGGCAGCACTTTCTAGAATGAGGGTAAGTGACGTAAAGAAAGAGAATTACGTTAGACCAAGAATTTTCTCCTGAACAACGTGAAGAGTATGGACTCACCTCCCCCACAGATACAGGCTCTAGAAACTATTAGTTTAGAGGAAAAGTCATCTGTGTGTCAATGATCTGAGACTGGCTTTCTACAAGTCCAGTTGTGTTGACATTGGGCAGGTAGGGGCCGGAAGGAGGATGGGTGAGGTGATACTAATCTTATTTGCCCCGTCATTTAGGTCACAAGGCCTCATTACTGATAAACACATACCAGTCACAGTTGCGGAGTGCCTGGAGTGCCTGGCCGGACAGTTTACCGTGGGCCGTGCTGGCTGCAGAGCTATAGGGCACCAACCTTTTGGCATTTGGACTCATTCATCTGTTAAGTGGAGACTCCCATCTCTTAGGATTGCTCTGAGGACTCAATAAATGAGGATTAAAAAAATAATAAAGTACAGCGCTTGGGACATAGTAGCTACTGTCATTGTTCTGCCTTTTTTCTAAAGGTTGACCAAAAACGATCCTAAATTCACCCAACCTGAATTAC
Source organism: Aethalodelphis obliquidens (assembly GCF_003676395.1). Taxonomy (NCBI): domain Eukaryota; kingdom Metazoa; phylum Chordata; class Mammalia; order Artiodactyla; family Delphinidae; genus Aethalodelphis; species Aethalodelphis obliquidens. The sequence continues at coordinate 1,540,109 of NW_020837979.1, read as the reverse complement.
TGGGCAAAGTAAGTAAGGTTTAGATGTCAAAAGCCAACTCAGACCTTAAAAATGGGCATAACTATATTTAAATTTAATGAATGTGTATATCTTTCCCTATTTATAGTTATTTTTATAGCAAATTCAAATGTTGTTTTACATGCAAAATAAGCCCCTGTTCTTTTAAAAACCAAGTGAACCTCTGCCCCACAAATAAATAGCAAAGCAAACAAGCAAACAAAAACTCCCATCTGTGAAGCAACAGACTCTACAAGTGACTTAATTCTGTAGTAAGCGTTTTTAAAACTGCTCTGGCTTAGATGTTCAGAAATTCTCAAGAGATAAGAAAAGGAATACAAATGTGAAAATTTGGTTTTGATTTGATTTCCAAGACTTAATCAATTTTTAGATGTAAAGTCTAGGTGAGCATAGATCATTTCCATTTACTTTGTCTCACTGAACAGGTAAAGACTGAAGTGATCATCTATGGTGCTACACAGTATTCATCAAAATGATTGAAATAATGAAACTTTGTGTCCTGTATCTGTGAATTTAAATTTTTGTTAGATTTGTTAAATTTTGCTTAGCCTATTATTTCATATATACGTGTTTGGATTACTGTTTTTTTAATATGTGTGTGTGTGTGTGTGTGTGTGTGTGTAAATTGATGGTTCCTAGAACCAGCGCCTGTGAAAGAGGTGAATTTTCTCGCTGTCATACAGAAGAAAACATACTCCTTCTAAATCCTTGGTCTCATATACTTTTTTTTCTTTCAAGTGCTGACCCTTGCTCTGGAAAGCAACGCCCTGGGTGATTCTCCCTGTCTGCAAAGAATCGTCTCTCAGATAGACTGATGTCTTTTTTCCTCCTGAAGCATATGACTTGAAATAGTGAAACCTTGAGTTCAGAAGGTGCTTTCTTGTGACAAAAATGCTAAAAAGCATAAGCACCCTAAGCAGCTGGGATGGTAAGATGGAATCCTTTGTTATGGAAGGAGGGGCTGGGAGCAGGGTCGCTGAGGTGTAGAAAAGTCATGGTGATGATGATGGTGACGGTGGTGGTGAGCATGATGGTGGTGATGGTGGTAGTGATGGTAGTGATGGTGGTGGTGGTGAGGGAAGCCAGCTGCTCTCCTGGGGACCCTGACTGTGCCCCTAGCCTGTGCCTGACATCAGGTCTACATCAGTGTTCCTTGGTCAGCACAGTGTTTCTCAACTGGGGACAGTCCCAACTCTTTCCTCCGTGTGACACGTGACAATGTCTAGAAACATTTTTGTTTGTTTCTGGGGGAGGGGCACTGCTGATATCTAGTGGATAGAAGTCAGGGATGATGCTAAACACCTACAACGTACAGGGCAGCCCCCAAGAAAAAGAACTTTCCAGCCCAAGTGTCTCTCATGCTGCAGTCAGGAACCCTGGCCCTAGTGTGGGGCGCTGGCCCCCATTGTGTGGGTTAAGATTGTGAGGTAATAAAAGACATCTGGGCCCCAGGTAAGCCCTTTAGGATCCCTGTAATGAAAAGATACAGTTTTTCACTCTTTGCTCTTTTTATTAGTGTGTCCCCAAGATATGAAAGCTCATAACTTTTAAAGGCTTTTTTAGGGCTGTTTTAGAAGGCATCAACGATCTTTTTAAGAAAATTGCGCAAATGAAACAGTGTGTGCTACTAATGTTATATGACTAACCTAATGTGAGCTGTCATTCCGAGTGAGCCTGTTAGAAATAGTGTTCTCCTGCCCATCAAACAAGAGAGAAGTGTTTTTTAAAACCAACGTTCAGTGGAGGATGTGCTACTTTGCAGGCTCCGGGGACACGCTGGTAGGTGAAAAGACGCGCTCGCTGACTTAGGGGAACCAGTAGTCTCAGTGCAAGGACACCCTTGACTCAAAAACCTTGATCTGTATAAAGTTGCAGCGAGCCAGGTGCTGTGACGGAGAGAACACTGGTCTCCAGGAGGAGAAGGTGGAGAGATTTTGGGTGGAGACAGACGAAAGCACAGGTCAGGAAGGACCAGTGTGGCTGAGGGGGCGGGGAGCAGCTGGAAGGTAGAGCTGGGGAGCAGAGGGGCAGGCCCTGCTAGGACTGGCGATCTTTATCATAAGTAGGAAGAAGCATTAATTTAATTGGAAGCGTGTCATAATTGGTTTTTTCTTTCTTTTTTTTTTTTTAAATCACTCTGGTTGCAGAATGGAGAATAGATGAGGGAAATCATTTTATTGTTCTTATTCCCATTATATAAGTGATATCCAGTGTCTCTCCCCAAACAGGCTTTGGTCAGATGATGGAGAGACCTCGCCTATAATATCCTGGGTGTGAGTGAAGTGGCTTCGTAACTGGTTGACGTTTGGAACCAACGCGCAAATTCTAAACGCAGTGTCCTGAAGAGGGAGCGACGTCTGAGTTGGGGCAAGTGATCCAAAAGCAAAAATCCAGGGTTTAGATGAAAAGCAGAAACCCGGGTGGGCACTAAGGCAGGAAACTCAATGCTGGAGGACAGGAAACTCAGTGCTGGAGGACACATGAACAGCGGAAGAGGAGAGCCTGGAAGGGTCCGACTGTGGCGCGCACGTTCCCCGTGACTTTCCCTGGACACAGCAGGGCAGGTTCCCTTCCCCCAGACAGCCTCTGTCTCAAAAAGGGGGAAACCAGAGGCTCCTTGGGTTTGAGCAACAAATCCTCTTACTTAGTTCTTATAAATTTCCAGCGTGGAGTGTGAATTTCCCAAACCACCATCCCCGCCAGCACCCTCCCCATTGTGCCCGTGCAGGACCCGGCCATGGTATCACCATGTAGAAACAAATAACAGAATACAAATCATGTGAGTTGGGATCCAGGAGTGTGGAAAGTATGGAGGGAAATTATTACTAACCTTTTTGTCCTGTTTGGGAAGACAATAGAGATATTGATTTATTGATTTATTTCCTCTCTGACCTTTATTATTTCCATCCTTCTGCTGACTTTGGGCTTTGTTTCTTCTTTTTCTAACTTTTTTAGGTGGTACGTTAGGTTGTTCATTTGAGATTTTTCTTGTTTCTTGAGGAAAGCCAGTATCGTTATAAACTTCTCTCTTCAAGTTGCTTTTGCTACATCCTACAGATTTTGGAAAGTTCTGATTCCATTGTCATTTGTCTCAGGTATTTTCTGATTTCCTCTTTGATTTCATCATTGACTCCTTGGTTTTTAGTAGCATGTTAATTGGTCTCCACAGGTCTGTTCTTTCCCCCATTTTTCTTTCTGTGGCTGATTTCTAGTGCCATACCATTGTGGTAAAAAAAAAAAAAAAAAGCTTGATATTATTTCTGTCCTCTTAAATCTGTTGAGGCTTGTTGGTGGTCCAGCATGTGATCTATCCTGGAGAGCATTCCATGTGACTTGAAAAGAATGTGTATTCTGCTGGTTTTGGTTGCAATGTCCTGTAGACATAATATTACATCCAACCAGCCTACTGTGTCATTAAGGCCACTGTTGCCTAGATTTTCTGTCTGGAAGATCTTTGATTTCGGTAGTGTGTTAAAGTCCCCACTATTACCCTACTATTATTGTCTTATTGTCAAGTGCTCTCTTTATGTCTGTTAGTATTTGCTTTATTTATATATTTAGGTGCTCCTGTAATGGTTGCATATGTGTTAACACGTGTAATATCCTTTTATTGCATTGATCCCTTTATCATTATATAATGCCCTTCTTTGTCTTTCTTTATGGCTTTTATTTTAAAGCCTGTTTTGTCTGATATGAGTATTGCTACTCCTGCTTTCTTGTTGTTTCCATTTTCGTGAAATACCTCTTTCCATCCCTCACTTTCAGGCTTCGTGTGTCTTTAACCCTGAAGTGAGACTCTTGCAGGCAGCATTAATAACTATTAATGTATTATTATTAATAATAAACACATACCTTTATAATATAGTATATAATTGTATACCGGTACAGTATATACATTTTCTTGAGGGCCTTTTATATGAGTTGGGAGGAATATATCTTTACTGTGTACGTAAAGAATTTGAAGCTACGGATCTAATAATGACAAAGAAGCCGGAATAGGTACACCTGGTACATTCCAAACATGGTCTGTAAATCACTTGTTTAAAATTTAGCATGTATTTTTCCAAAACAAAAATGTTATAAAAAGCTGTTGGGTTCCCCAGCTAACTCAAAGACACTAATTAAGTTGTTAAGTTTGGGGAACTAGAGTAAAGACTTATTAAACCAGACTAGAATGGACTATAGAATTGGAAGTACTAAAACCGAATTACCCTTCACAACAATTTATTTTTAATATTTATTTATTTGGCTGCGTTGGGTCTTAGTTGCGGCACATGGGTTCTTCGTTGCGGCACGCGAGCTTCTCTCTAGTTGTGGTGCGGGGGTTTTCTCTCTCTAGTTGAGGCGCGTGAGCTCAGTAGGTACGGCGTGTGGGCTTAGTTGCCCCATGCGGCATGTGGGTTCCTAGTTCCCTGACCAGGGATCAAACCTGCGTCCCCTGCATTGCACGGCGGATTCTTTACCACTGGACCACCAGGGAAGTCCCACAACAGTGCTTTAGATTCCTGCGGGGACCAGAAATTGATTTCTGCTGACACATCTTCCTTCTTATTTGTTTCCTGATGAAAGGCAGAGACGATCCTTTGGGGTGTATTTTCTTGCTTTGGAAGGAAAAAATGAGACATTCTCAATGTGGGAGAGGGCTGGGACTCTGGCAGCTGGGCTAAGAAAGAAGTACACCTCACGGTCCAAGTGGTAATTTCTCATTACAGGAGTGACCAAGTAGAATAAAGCTGTGGTGAGAATCGTGAAATAAGAAACACCAAAAGAGGACTTCCCTGGTGGTGCAATGGTTAAGAATCTGCCTGCCAATGCAGGGGACACGGGTTTGAGCCCAGGTCCGGGAAGATCCCACATGCCCTGGAACAACTAAGCCCGTGAGCCACAACTACTGAGCCTGCACTCTAGAGCCCTAAAGCCACAACTTCTGAGCCTGCGTGCCACAACTACTGAGGCCCGTACACCTACAGCCCATGCTCCACAACAAGAGAAGACACTGCAATGAGAAGTCTACGCACCGCAACGAAGAGTAGCCCCCTGTGGCTGCAACTAGAGAAAGCCCACGTGCAGCAACGAAGACCCAATGCAGCCAAAAATAAATAAATATCCTTCTGGAAAAAAAAGAAAAGAAAAGAAAAGAAACACCAAAAGAATTGAAAAGCAGTGAAGTGGCTCAAAATGTGAAGTATGAGGAGTAAAAGGTATTGAGCGACTTTCTGGAAGCAACTATTCCTTTCTTTATGAGGTGGTAGAGATTGCCAGTGAAAAGCTCCTGTCACGCAGAATACGGTGTCCGGTCCCGGAGTTCCTGGTGTTATCAACAGAATTTTGTAGCTGCATCACCATTTCTATTTTAGAATGCACACCTGTAGAGTAATTAAATCTTATGAAATCAGTTTGAGATTATTGGCGGTTGTAATTGTTGGTTTCTAGGCACTGTGTAAAGTCTTATCAAACCACAGGCTTCTATAAGTGTGTTTTAGATGCCTCTTTCCAGAGCGCACACACAGAGTCGCCGACACCAGGGTGTTTGGAGCCTCCACTTCTTCTAGGCTTGGTCTTATAGGACCAGACACATAGCTGATTTGACTGTCCAGCAGAATAATGAAGTGAATTCACTTCTGGATGACTAGCAACTTTTTGTGGTGACTATATTGGCTTAACAAGGACGGGAAGCCGTATGTGTGTGAGCATCTGCATGGATAGAGATTAAGAAAATGGGGGAAAGCGAAGGCTGTGTTATGAGACTGGACTGTTTTGAATTCATATTATCTTCATTCCACTCCAAGCAAGAGACTGGGCTTTGAATAGCTCAGCTAATCGGCTTAGGTAATAAAGGTTGTGAGTACTTATCTTACATTTCATTCTTCCAAAACAGAAGTAAACAGCCGTGCTGCACCCTATTGTAATTATCCACAAGAGCCCAAGAATCTGATGCAAGTGAAAATAAATGACAATCAAATAACAATATCATTTTATATTTTCAGCAGACAGTTGGGGAAGACTGTATGGTACATTTTCTCTCAAGTTTCTAGAATTGTAAAAATTTTATTGACTCTTGACGAAGCATGTTGTTATAGACCTTCCATCCTTTGATATGTGACTATTTGATTATTTATTGCCATGTTTGGCTGTGCGTATGTTCTTTTCTTTTGTAATCTCGTGGGTGGATGGGGAATTGGTTATAATTTCGTCACCTCTAAGACCTTGAAACAAAATGGAGTCCCCGGTGTTATAGCTTGTTCTTTTCTTATTTTTTAAAAATTGACATATAATTGACGTATAACATTATGTGGGTTTAAGGTGTACAATGCACTAATTTGATACAATTATATATTGCAATATGATTAACATCTTAGTGTTAGCTGGCACCTTTATGGGGTTACGTAACTGTTATTTCTTTGTTGTGGTGAGAATAGTTAATATAGTCGCTTAGCAACTTTATAGTACAGTATTGTTGCCTGTAATCACTACGCTGTGTTAGCCCTTCAGGACTTATTTTCAACAAACTTGCAACTAGTAGATAAACGAGTCCTGTTTATTTACCAAATAGTACTTCTAGTTTGCTTTTACATTCTTTTTCCTAAGCATTCTTATTTTGACGTGTGTGTGTGTGTGTGTGTGTGTGTGTGTGAGAGATAGACACTTGAAACAATAATTTAGTAGGCTCTGAATACAGAATCTACCTTGTTAATGTAGGAATTTTCTCAATTTCTTCTGTATTTGAGTTCCCTTCATGTTTAACAGGGCTCTAATTGTGCTAAGGCTTTATTTATTTATTTTAAAAATAAACTTATTTTATCTATTTGTTTTTGGCTGCGTTGGGTCTTCGTTGCTGCACGCGGGCTTTCTCTAGTTGCCCCGGGTGGGGGCTGCTCTTCGTTATGGTGTGCGGGCTTCTCATTGCAGTGGCTTCTCTTGTCACGGAGCACAGGCTCTAGGTGCGGGCTTCATTAGTTGTGGCACACGGGCTCAGTAGTTGTGGCTTGCGGGCTCTAGAGCTCAGGCTCCGTAGTTGGGGCACACGGGCTTAGTTGCTCCGCAGCATGTGGGATCTTCCCGGACCAGGGCTCGAACCCGTGTGCCCTGCATTGGCAGGCGGATTCTTAACCACTGCGCCACCAGGGAAGTCCCTGTGCTCAGGCTTTAGAGGAAGAACATTCCTCTGGTACAAGATGAAAGAGTGTGTATTTGTGTTAGGGCTGTGTCTCTGGCCGGGGCCATTGAATTATGCATATCCTGTTACACCAAGGGTGAAAGATTTATTTTTTATCTGTTAAATTGCCACCATATTTCTTTGTGACATATTAAATGTTTAATATATATTTTTGTTTAAAATTTAAATTGTGGCCTGAGTTAGAAGCCCAAAGGATTACATACCCATTTTTCTTGGGGTGGGGGGAAGGCATACATTCAAGTCAAGAAGTAGAATCTCAAAAAAAAAAAAAAATAGAATCTCTCCAGCACCCCCCCCAAATCCACCACGTGCTTTTCACTAGTCACCACACCACCCACCCCTCTAGATGTGACTGCTGTCCTGAATTTCATGGCAATCTTTTCTTGCTTACAACTGGATAAGCTATGTATAAATCTGAAACCAAATAGTTTATTTTGGAACTTTCTATAAGCGGACTCATGCTAGATGTATTTTGTGTATCTCGCTCCTTTTAAAGTTTTATTTGCAAGTTTCACCCATCATTGCATTATTGTATTGCATGTAGCTGTTGTTCATTAAATTGTATTATTCGATATTGTTCCATTCTGTGCCTTTACTGCAACTCAGGGGTTCTTTTGTGGGTGCACACTGGCCTGGTTTCCATCTTTTGGCCATTATGAGCCCTGCAGCTGTGAACATGCCAGCAAAGTACTGGCCCCGGCTCCTCTTAGGTTGAAGAATTGGCAGCCGTGACAACCACTATTTTGAATGTTATCTTTGTCGTGTCTTTGATTATCTCATTACATTTCAAATTTATTTCAACTCCCTATCAATTATGTGATACTGTGTGTTTACCTTTTTTTAAATTAATTTTTATTGGATTCTATTAATTTTTATTGTATAGTTGCTTTACAATGTTGTTTAGTTTCTACTGTACAGCAAAGTGAATCAGCTATACGTATACATACATCCCCCTTTTTTTGGATTTCTTTCCCATGTAGGTCACCACAGAGCAGTGAGTAGAGTTCCCTGTGCTCTACAGTAGGTTCTCACTAGTTATCTATTTTATACATAGTATCAATAGTGTATATATGTAAATCCCGGTCTCCCAATTCATCCTCCCCTGTGTGTTTACATTTGCTTCTTATGTTTTTCTCTCAACTTCATCTACAATGTATACAGTTGTTGTTTTGTTTCCACTGAAATAAGTTATTCTGTGCAGATTACATTTTATGACTACAATACAATTTTATTCTCCTGTCCAGGGACATTTGGATTATTTGCGGGGCTTTGTTCCATTACAAATAATTTTGCTATGAACATTCCTGTACATGAAAACTTTGGCACCCGTTCAAGAGGCCCTCAGGATGGAACTAGGAGGAAAATGGCTTTTCAGTGTAATGCTTGCCTTTCGGCAGCAGCACAGGGTGATGGGCTTAGGTGCTCCGTTATTTATTTTTTTAATAAATTTATTTTATCTATTTATTTCTGGCTGCGTTGGGTCTTCGTTGCTGCGTTCAGGCTTTCCCTAGCTGCGGCGAGCGGGGGCCACTCTTCGTTGCGGTGCGTGGGCTTCTCATTGCGGTGGCTTCTCTTGTTGCGGAGTTCGGGCTTTAGGTGCACAGACCTCAGTAGTTGTGGCACGCAGGCTCAGTAGTTGTGGCTCATGGGCTCTAGAGCGCAGGTTCAGCAGTTGTGGCGCACAGGCTTAGTTGCTCCGCGGCATGTGGGATCTTCCCAGACCAGGGATCAAACCCGTGTCCCCTGCATTGGCAGGAGGATTCTTAACCACTGCGCCACCAGGGAAGTCCCTGGTTAGTACTTTCTTCTGCCACCCTTTATTTCTCAAGTTTCTAGTTACGGGTAAGTTTGTTCCTGGTGCCCATTACGTGCCACTGGTCCATTTTTCTGTCTCTAAGCTGATGTGACACCATTTTAACTATTGCTTTAATACATCTTGGTATTTGGCAAGTTCTCTGATCTTGTTCTCCCTCTTGGTCTGAGGGAGGACATGGCATATTTTGCAACTTTATTATAACTGCTAGCATTAACCTGGCAAGTTCCACGAAGAACCCTGTGTGTCGTAGCTTTCAACATGGACACACCTGACAACAGCATTCTAATTTGAGGTGATGGGTACTGACTTGTACTGACGTCATAACCTCCTGATAGGATGTGCTCTCTGATCCATCAGCCTCCCGTGTTGCCCCATCCACACCCTTCCTTCCCTAAAGCCGGTGGTTCCCTATGGCCTGTTTGGAATCGGTTCAGAATCCTGAGTCTGTCCCTTCAGGCCGTCTGCGGTAGACCTCTGCTTATCTCTCCAGTCTCCCATCTCCTTCCCCCTTCTCCTCTAGCCACACTTTGAGTTCCTTCCACTCCTGCTTGGAGCTCTGTCATGCCTCAAGCCCCCAAGTTCCCCTCTGGAAGAGCTGGGAGACTGTTGGTCTTTCTTTAAAGCACCTCCCGTCTCTCCTCCGTCCTCCTCTCTGCTCCCTATCTCCCTTGTTTCTCACACTACAGCCTTGTCCACCAGCAGGTGCTCTAAGGGTCTCATTCAGTTTGGAAACAGGATTGTAAGCAACAGGATACCAATGAAACGTGGCTTCAACAATTGGGATTTGTTTTTCTCACAAAATTAAAACCCCATAGGTTGGTGGACCCAGGGTTGAATTCAGCTGCTTGATGATGTCAGGGTTACGCTTCTTTCTTTTCACTGTTCCCTCATGGTGACAAGAGGGCTGCCAGTGACAGGAGGGCTGCAGCAGCTCCCTGCATCAAAAAGAGGAAAAAGACCTTCTCTTCACTATAATTCCTTTTATCAGGGAGGAAAAGATTGCCTCAGAAATCCACCACGAGACTCTCTTTCCTGTGCTATTGGCCAGTGTCCCAACTGCAAGGGTGGCTGGGGCAGTTTGTACTTGATATCACACACTGATGCCAGCAGGGAGGAGTGGACATTGGAAATAGTCTGACTCAGGACCTTCCTGCTTATGAACACAAATGGGCCTGAAGTTCACAGGTGAGTTTGCATATTACACACCTTTGGACTTGGGGTGCACTGCATTGAGTGTGTGTCAACTTTGCTGCAGTACAAAGAGCTGTGTGGAACCGTTGAGTTTACTGTTATACAATAATTGAGTTTTACTTCCTTTTTTTCATACTTATACATTAGTAAGGATAACTTCAACTCTATAAAATTTTTCGTACTTTTTTGGGAAAAAATATGTTTTCCTCCTTTTTGCTGTTCTCTTTCTGGAAATCCTATTACATGTTTGATCTTTGGTGTTCATCCTCTATGTCTTATCTGTCTTCTCAAATTTTGTGCCGTCTTGTCTTCTGGTCTATTTGGTAATATGTACTACACTGTCCAATATGGTAGCCATAGACACATATAACTGTCAAGAATTAAATTTAGATTAATTAAAATTAAGTAAAAGTTACAATCCAGCGTCTTAGTTGTAGCAGGTCATATTTCAAGTATCAATAGCAACAGGTAGCTACTGTGTTGGACACCACGGATGAGAAAGATTTCCACTGTCAAGGAAAGTTCTATTAAATATCACTGGTTCAGAGCCTACTTAGAAAAGCTTTCTGAGCACGGATCCAGACAGAGTCTGTGAGAGTTTCTTCAACAAATATTTACTAAGTTAAAAGAAATCAGAAAAATTGTGTAAAATAGATTTAAAACACCGGGGTCCACCGCTCTTTGCTCTACTTCGTTATAGGAAACTTTGTTCTAGTAAATTCCCGTTAATAAGTAATCATAAAATCAATCACATGACATATTTTATATCTGTTTCTTCTACTTTGTTATTTAGTAAACAGCAATTTTAAGTGGTCATACTTTTGAAAGATTTAAATACAAAATTAAATTGTCAAATAGTGGTGACTTGCACTGCAAGCAGAATTACTGTAAAGATATATATATATGACAGTTAATTATTCAGAACACTTAATGGGTTCCATTAATGTGAGCAAATTCAACTCATTATTTTCCCAGCAGTTATCCTTACTAATGTGTACGTACGAAAAAAAGGAAGCAAAACTCAATTATTGTGTAACAATAAACTCAGTGGTTGCACACAAGCTCTTTGGACTGCAGCAAATTGACACACACTCAATGCAGTGCACCGAAATCCAAGGGTATGTAATATGCACGCTTTGCGTCTTCATTATTTGTTTGACTGTTTTACTTCTAAAAACCTTAGTTTTAGGGACTTCCCTGGTGGTCCAGTGGTTAAGACTCCATGCTCCCACTGCAGGGGGCATGGGTTCAATCCCTGGTCAGGGAACTAAGATCCCACATGCTGGGTGGCATGGCCAATAAAACAAAAAACAAGAGACCCCCAAAAACCTTAGTTTGGAATCATTACAGATTCACAGGAAGTTTCAAAGACAGTACAGAGATGTCCTATGTACCCTTCACCCAGATGCCCCCAATGGTTACCTCTTATAGAACAGTATCAAATACTGGTAGTTACAGCATCACAACCAGGAAGTTGACATTCGCACAATGTGTCATTTCATCCCATGTCTAGTTTCACGTAGTTGCTATAATCAACTATTGTACTAGATTACACATTATACTATATTAAGGCTACTCCATCACCACAAGACTCTATTGTGTTAGCCGTGTGTGGTCCCCACTGCACCCTGACAACCGCTAATCTGTCCTCCGTCTCTGTGACTGATCTCGAGAATGTTACGGAAATGGAGGCTGACTGTGCAGCCTTCCATATTAGCTGTTCACTCGGCATACTACCCTTGAGATTCGTTCAAGTTGTTCCTTCTACAAAAGTTTCTTTTTATTCCTGAGGGTCACGGTATGCATGTCCTACACTGCGCCTAACCTTTTGTAGGACGTTTTAGTTGTTTCCGGTTTTGGGGCAATTACAAATAAAGCTGTGGTGAACATTCTGGTAAGGATTTTGTGGGAGCCTAATGTTTCAGTTCTCCAGGATGAACGTCAAGGAATAGGATTGCTGAGTTGCGTGCTAAGTGTACATTTAATCACTAAAGAAGCTGCCAAGCTATTTTCCAGGGTCGCTGTACCATTGTACGGTCTCAACAGCAAGGTGTGAGAGGTCCGGTTTCTCCACATCATTGCCAGCGGTAGGCACTTTCACTGTTTTTAATTTCAGCTACTCAGTGGGTGTGTAGGATAGCTTGTCATGGTCTCTATTTGCATTCCACTAAGGGCCAGATGTTAAACATCTTTTCACACGGTTCATTTGCTATCTGTACGTACCCCTGGTGAAATGTCTTTTAATGTCTTTTGCACGTTTTCCAACTTGTTTGTGTATTTGGTTTTTACTGTTGAATTTCTAGATTTCTTTATATATTCTAGACGCAAGTCCTTTGTCAGATATGTGGTTTGAAAATACTTCTTTCACCTTCTTAACAGGGTCTTGACATAGCAAAACATTTTAATTTTGATGAAGATCAATTCAGAATTTTTAAATGGAGCATTCTTTTTGTATCGTGTCTGAGAATTCTTCACTAAGCCCTAGGTCCCAAAGCTTTTCTCCCATGTTATCTTACAGGAATTTTTTAGTTTTATAGGTTGATATTTCATATTTTAATCTATGATCCATTTTGAGTTAATTTCTATATAAAGACTAAAATGTATTGAAGTTCATTTTGGTGCTGATGGAATTACTCTGGCACCATTTGTTGAAAAGACTATCCTTCCTCTGTTGAACTGTGTTTGCACATCTGTCAAAACTCAGTTGACCATACTTGTGTGGGGCTATTTCTGGGTTCTCTCTTCTGTATCTTTGATCTGTGTGTCTATACCCTTCACTAATGTCACACAGTCTTGATGACTATAGCTTATAGTAAGTCATGAAATTGAGGATACTTTCTTCTTAGATCAAAATTGATTTAGTTGTTCTAGTTCCTTTGCCTTTCCATACAAATTTTAGAATAATTTCGTCTATATCTGCAGAAAGTTTTGCTGAGATTCTGATAGGAATTTCATCAAACCTATATATCATCTTGGGGAGAATTACCCTCCTTACTACATTGAATTTTCCAATCCACGAACATGGCTCGTCTTTCCAATTATTTAGATTTGGATTTCTAAATTACTAATGGATTTCTTTCATTAGTACCTTACAGCTTTCAGCATGCAAATACTGTATGTGTTTGGGTAAGTATTTTTAAGTATTTTAAGTATTTCTGAGCAATAATAAGGTGTGTTGTATTTTAAAATTCCACATGTTCATTGCTAACATATAGAAATACAGTTGAGTTTTGCATATGCTGATCTTCTGCAAGACTTGATGAATGCACTTACTAGTTCTATGAGTTTTTGTAGATTTCTTGGGCTTTTCTACACAGATCATGATGGCATCTGCAAATGGATATCTCTTATCTGTACACCTTTGTTTTATGTTTTCACCATGTTTCCAGACCTATGTTGCGTGTGGGTGGGAGAGCGGACACCCTTGCTTTGTCTTGTTTTGGTATCAGGGTCATACTCACATCACAGAATGAATTGGGAAGTGTTCCCTTTTCTTCTCTTTGCTGGAATACATCATGTAAAACTGGTGTTAATTCTTCTTTAAACATTTGGTAGAATTCTTCATTGAAGCCATCTGGACCAGGAAATTTCTTTTTTAGTATCTTAAATTATGAATTCAATTTTCTTAATAAGACTCTTCAAATGATTTCATATTGGGGAAGTCATTCTTTCCAAAAACGTGCCTCTTCCTCTGGCCTCTGTTGCTTCCAACAGGAAATTTGCTGTCATTTTAATAGCTTTTCTTCTATAGGTCAGGGGTCCTTTCTCTCTCACTGTTTTCTTTATCTTTAGTTTTCAGAAGTTTGACTGTGATGTGTCTTGTGTGGATTTCTCTAAGTTTATCTTGCTTGGTAATTGCTAGGCTTCTTGAATCTATAGGATTTTGGCTTTTATTACATTTGAAAAAATTTCAGCAATTATTTTTTAAATGCTTTTCAGCCCCAACCTATTTCTCCTCTTCTTCTGGGGCGTCAATGACATGAATATGAGACTTTCTGTTATCAATCTGCAGGTCTCTGAGGCTTTGTTCAGTTTTTTCAGTCTACTTACTCTGTGTTCTTCAGATTCGGTCATTCTTATATCTGAACAGACAGCAAGGGTCACCAGACATAGGCGGAGGTCTGCAAAATGAGAGAAAAGCGAACAGAAAGAGAAAAGCAGAAAACTAGTAAGAACTTAAGGAAATGATTAATGAGTGAGGGAAATTCCAAAAGATATTATGTCCATTCAGTAAGCAGTGGGCGCTATAGAAAGAAAGGACAAGAGAAAACTCATAGAACTTAAAAATATAATGGTCAAATAACCAAATTCAGTAGGAGCCTGGAAGGTAGATTTAAGGAACTCTCTCAGACCAGAAGATGAGAAGGTACAAAATCAGAGAAAGAAGATAAGACATCAACACCAAAGATCAAAAGTGTGATAGGATTTCTGGAAAGAGAACAGCAAAAAGGAGGAAAATATATTTTTTCCAAAAAAATAATACAAACATTTTTATATAGTTGAAAGTAGCCCAATTTCTCAACTGGAAGGAACCTACCATGTTTCAAATAGAACAAAAAAGCCACAGGCTTAGGCGCCTCAGAATTTGACTATCAGGATAAAGGCTTTTTCAGGAAAGAAGGTCACCTGAGAATCATTTCTGACAAGAGTTCTCATCAGGACATTAGCGGCTAAAAAAGGGAGGGCGCTTCCTTTTTGTTTATTTCAAGATTTTGCTGGTGTTGTTCACTGTTTTGTCTGTTGTTTCTGAACTCTGAGGAGGGTCCGTGAGTACTTGAACGTCCTTTTAACAAACAAATGAATGCAGGAGTTGAGTGAGGGCGGGAGAAGTGTACACCTTCCCATCAGGAATGAGCTTCTTTGTCAAGCCAGCGTTCTTTAAGACATGTTGCTCCCATGGTTCCCCCTCCTGTAACAGGGTGTGGGTCTGGCTGGAGTTCGCTGCTGGGTGGCTTGATGGGACAGTGGTGCCGGTGTCCGTCCTGCTCTGAGTGTAAAGTGAAGAACCTTTGTATCCTATTACCAGTTAATCACTAAAGGGATGTTGCCTATAAGCTTAACTTCTACACAATGGCCCATCTCTCCGATCCCTGCCTCCGAGAGATTAAGGTAATGAGCATTCAGCTAAAATACCTGTGTTTAGTTCCCAGGAAACCTCCTGAGCAGGCCCACCTGTGAATGACTGCACGAGGGAGAAATTAACACCTCCCCTCCGGAGGCTGCCGGGAACCAGGAAGTGCTTGGCTTTAGTCCCGCCCCTTTTGGTATAAAAGGAGCCTGAATGCTGACTCAGCAAGACGGTTCTTTGGGCGTCCGGCCCGCCATCTTGCTCTGCTGGCTTCCCAGGTAAACTCACTCTTCTTTGCCCCAGCAGCTCGGCTCTCAATTTATTAGCCTGTCGTGTGGCGAGCAGTACAAGCTTGGACTTGGTAACGAATTTTGATGAAGCCACCCAGGAGCCTTGCTGCTCGTGGCCTGCCAGCCCTGGCTGGGGAATTCTGGGGTAAGACCCTAGCAGCTGCCGGGACCCCTTGTCCTGGGGATCTGCCTTCAGAGTTCTCTGAAGCAGCACCGGCCGCCCCAGCGCTGGGCAGTGGAAGGAAGGAATCGACGTTTGGGAGCCGACGGGCTGCGTACGGTAGGGTAAGTGGCTCCGGTGTGTACAGCCGGGAACTTGATTCCTCTCCGTTTGGGGCGTTTTGTTTTGTTTTGTTTTTGCGGCGTTTGGGGCTTTTTCTCTGGAACAAGCCAGTTTGTTTCGTATTGGAGTGGGGTGTACCCTGTTGGAGAGAGGAAAGAGTTGTTGGACTTTGACCCGATTCGTGAACTGGTTCGTTTGCTTCTCTGAAGGCTAGCACTTGTATGTGCTGTTTGTGTTTTATCTTGAATTTCTGTCTCCAAAAATGGGGAATGTTTACTACCAACTAAAGATTCTAAAGAACATCCATCGCCCCCGTTCAGTAGGAAATAGCCCGGGCAGCCTTTGTGCCTCTTCCCACAACTGTGGACTGGACGTTGACAGTGGGTAACGGTAATCGGGAAGAACCTCTGTATCCTGTTACCAGTCAATCACTAAGGCGAGGCTGCCTATAAGCTTAAATTCTCCATAACGGCCCATCTCTGGGACCCCTGCCTCCCAGGTAATGAGCATTCAGCTAAAATACCTGTGTTTAGCTCCCAGGAAACCTCCTGAGCAGGCCCACCTGTGAATGACAGCAGGAGGGAGAAATTAACACCTCCCCTCCGGAGGCTGCCGGGAACCAGGAAGTGCTTGGCTTTAGTCCCGCCCCTTTTAGTATAAAAGGAGCCTGAGTCTGACTCAGCAAGATGGTTCTTTGCGGGGACGAGCCCGCCATCTTCTTGGTCTGCTGGCTTTGTGGATAAAGTCACTACTCCTTTCCCCAGTAACTTGTCTCTCGATTTATTGGCCTGTCGTGCGGCGAGCAGTATGAGCTTGGACTCGGGAACGTGAGGTCTGAGAAGAGCGTCTCACGGCAAAGGTGAGAACCGAGCTGAAAGGGGGCTCAGCAGAGAGGCACACCTTGGCCCCCGGTGCGGTTCCCACAGCTGGGCCAGTGAACGGGAGCTGGCCGCAGGGAGAAGGCAGAAAGGACCCCAGGGGTTCCTCTTGGTGCGGGGAGGTGGTTGCAGGGGGCTTCCTTTCACGAGGCCCTTTGCATTTTAAGGGGATTGGAAGGCGGTTTTAGGGGGTCGTGTTTGTTCCACGTGTCCACCCGTCACACAAGGGAAACGCTTCAGGAGAAGAGCAGGGATGCTCGGCTGAGGCTGCCGGAGAGGAGGAGCTGAAGCCAGTGTCTCCCGGCCAAGAGCCGTAACATCCAACCAATGAATGACAGGCACGGGGCTCTGATGCCCACGTCTAAGTCTTTCCAGTGAAGACCTAGTGCGGCCTCAGCAGATAGTGATCCCTCTTCCACTTCAGTGCAGATTTATTTTATTACTGCGTAGTCTGGGTTTTGTTTTGTTTGTTTGTTCCTTTTTTTTCTGTACGCGGGCCTCTCACTGCTGTGGCCTCTCCCGTTGCGGAGCACAGGCTCCGGACGCGCAGGCTCAGCGGCCATGGCTCACGGGCCCAGCCGCTCCGCGGCATGTGGGATCTTCCCGGACCGGGGCACTTACCCGTGTCCCCTGCATCGGCAGGCGGACTCAACCACTGCGCCACCAGGGAAGCCCAACTTTGCATTTTTATGTAGGTCTGTGACCCACTTTGCACTAAATTTTGTGGAAGGTGTGAGGGCAGTGTCTAGATACTTACTAATAGTTGTTTGGTCCGTGGATATCCAGTTGTTCTGGCACATTTGTCGAGAAGCCACCCCACCCCCGCCTTCTCATTCTGCTGCCTTTGCTTCTCAAGGGTCAGTTGACTACTGCTTGTCACTGGGTCTGTGTCCAGGCTCTCTGTCCTGTCCTGTCCATCTGTTTGTTCCGTTCACGATTATGTAGCTTTACAGGACATCTTGAAGTCAGGTCCCACTGGTCCTCGTTAGAAGCTTTGGTTCCTCCTGTGTAACTCTTGTTTCCTTCTTTAAACTCTGAGATGACCACAGGGTGCGCGGTGCGGCTTCTTTTTTCTTAGCTTATTTCCCACTGTTCATTCCATAGTTAAATTCCTTGTAGATGTGTTGTTGCAACTTTAATTGTGGTACCCACCCCTGCCTTACTGCGTGGTTATTTCTTCACGGTCAGTGCAGAAGGTACGTGCGTTTTCGGAATGGACATGTCTGAGCACGGCTGTCGTGAATGGTCTTGGACAACCTCAAACAATTTCCTGTGTTTGCAGAGGGCCAGCGTGAACGTGGCGGTTTAGCATAACCAAGTGTAAATCGGCAAACTTCTGCAGATGAGCTACAATATATCCTATTTCCTCTTTGATAGTTGTGTTTCATAATATATAATACTATTATAATTTAAATGACATCGTACATGTTCATAAAGTACTATTGCATACCTAATGTTAATATAGACAAAAATCAATGATGTATTCAAATTTGAAAGGGATGGAATATGAATCTGATTTCTGGGGCGATGACAAGATGGATCAATAAAAAGTTCCAAAGATGGCATCACTTCACTGATACACTCCATGTTACTCAGAATAGGTCCCGCAGTTTTTGAGACACAGATGCAGATGCTAGAAAAGCCTGCTGAGATTTGCATTTTAATATTTCCTGAAGATTCAAGTACATCCAGCTAGAATTTGCAGGAAGAGACTTTCATTCGAGCTATGCTTTATCCGAAGGTCCCTAGGCCTTCAGTGTTAATAGTTGCTTTGAACATCGCTGCGCTCTCTCCAGTTGCCTTTTAAATCACCGTTTGTGCAGCTGCATCATCATAGCTATTTGTCTGCTGCTCTTTCAAGCTGGAACACTTCAGGCCCTCTCTCTTTTTATTTTGTTTTTCAGAGTCAGCTTTGTGTTTGCAGTGTCAAGATTTACATTTGAAAGAGACAGGCAGGGAAAGGAGAGAAGATAAAACCCTCTTTTCAGAGACCCCTCTTTTATTTTAATTGAAGTGTAGTTGATTTACAACGTTGTGTTAATTTCTGTTGTACAGCAGAATGATTCAGTTATATATATATATGTATATTCTTTTTTGTATTCTTTTCCATTATGGTTTATTTCAGGCTACTGAATATAGTTCCCTGTGCTCTACAGTAGGACCTTGTTGCCAAGGGGGAGGGGAGGTGGGGGAGGGACGGACTGGGATGGTTAGGGGTTAGCAGATGCAAACTATTACATAGAGAATGGATAAACGACCTCATTTTCTTTGCGACGAATTTCACAGTGACAAGGATGTTGGGCACTGCTCCTTTTCACGTCTGGAAGCTTTCAAGAGTGTGATTTTAACAAGGTCTCGTTTTTCTTATTGTCTTTTCCTTTTTTATAAACATGAACGTAGCCGGATTAATTATTTCATTCTGTCAAGTGAACATGCAGGACCAATGCCTGGATAACATGCTGCAGAGTATTTTCACAGGGCTGTCACCTGTCTTTCAGTCCCTCAGGGTGACAGGTGTGCTTTAGCGAGTGATGGTGTTGCTTCTAAAGGATGCCATTTATACCACTGACAGCGTGGATTTTCCTATTTTTATAACAAGAGTTTTCCAGCTGGTGGAGGTAGTGTTTTATCCTAATAAAATTAATATATCATGGGAAGTTTCCAATTGTGGGAGTAAAGTGTCTCGTGCAAGGGGCACCTCTTTTTAAATCTGTGCAACTAAGGGGATGATTCTGGTCATCAAGGTGAGGCTTACTGGAGGCAGAACAATTTTGGAAAAAAGGAAAGTTCTTGGGTTCAATTTTTTTGAAATAAGTTTTATTTATTTAATTTTGGCTGTATTGGGTCTTCGTCGCTGCACGCGAGCTTTCTCTAGTTGTGGCGAGCGAGGGCTACTCTTCGTTGCGGTGCGCAGACTTCTCATTGCAGTGGCTTCTCTTGTTGTGGAGCACGGACTCTAGGCGCGCGGGCTTCAGTAGTTGTGGAGCGCAGACTCAGTAGTTGTGGCTCGTGGGCTCTAGAGCGCAGGCTCAGTAGTTGTGGCGCACGGGCTTAGTTGCTCCGCGGCACATGGGATCTTCCTGAACCAGGGCTCAAACCCGTGTCCCCTGCATTGGCAGGCGGATTCTTAACCACTGCGCCACCAGGGAAGCCCGGGTTCAATTTTGATCTGTTAAAATTGTGCAGTGGCAAAGTCAAATTGAATATATTCAACTCAAATTCAGTTAGAGATGAAGATATAGGAAGAAACAGCACCTAGACAACGACACTGATGTGGTAGCGGATGAAACCCCCCAGGGGCAGAGTGTAGAGTCGCAGGAGAGGTCCAGCATTGGAGGAAATCCAGAGTTTCATATGGGCCAGAGGAGAATCAGCCAGAAGACTGGGGGGGGGGGGGGGACCAGGGTCAGGAAGAAGGGTGCAGGTGTGTGATTTCAGGAAAGTCAGGGAAGAGCGAGCTTCCAGTGGGAAAGAGGCATCCTAAGTGTGAAGGCTGCTGAGGGGCCAGGCTGAGAATGGCAAAGGGTCCCCAACATTCAGGAGCCGCTGTGAAAGCCAAGATGCAATGTCCTGGGAAGTGCCTGAATGGTGGACAAGGGGAAACTCTCAGAGACAGTCACGTGCGGGGGAAGGAGAGTGAGGGGTGGTGACTGAAGGGGGAAGGGGGTCAGGGGAGTGGGTTTTCTAAGCGATGAGAAAGATTGAAGTAGCTGTTGGGAGACAGCTCCTTACGTACGGCTCTCTCAAATGTCTCATGTCTGCAGGCAGAGGCGTTGGCTGCCTTTGCTCTGAACTGAGTAGTGAAGAGCTTTGCAAGGTGCAGCATTTTCCTCTGAGCCAAGGACAGATCTGTCCAGTGTCCACTACAGAAGGTAATGTCTCCCTCTGGGACAAAGCTCAGGCAGGCGTCATGCCCATCATAAAATACCTGGGCTCCTGAAATGCATCCTGGGATGAATGCAGGTATTACTTGAGCCTCTTCACCTGGCCCTGTGAGAATCGGGGTTTGGGGAACAAAGGCGAGTAGGCCAATGTTTACGTTGCTTGCTGTGCTCTCAGTGATAAAATCGTTTGTCTTGGACCCAGGAGTTTGTGTCTTCTTGCATCATCTGTAAAACTGTGGTAAGCTCCTCGTTTGTTTGTAAGACGGTTCTAGTTATAGAAAGGGTTTGGCATTTACTACTTCAAAGAAATAATTTTCCCTCAAAGTCTTATGTCAGTATTTGTGTGTGCACGTGAACGTCTCATTCTCCGCCAACCGGATTACTCGGAAGGAGGCGCTCTTTCATGTATTGCACATTCTGCTCTTGAATTAACTCTTCAGCCACTGTAGAAAACAGTATGGAGGTTCCTCAAAAAATTAAAAATAGAATTACCACGTGATCAAGCATTTCCACTTCTGGGTTTGCATCTGAAATAAACAAAAGCACTAGCTCAAAAGGATCTCTGCGCCCCCATGTTCATTGCAGCGTGATTCATAATAGTCAAAATGCAGAAACAATCTAAGTGTCTACCAGTGGCTGAAAACACACACACACATATGTATAGATATATAACATTTTCTTTATATATATGAATATTATTCAACTATAAAAAGGAAAAAGTCTTGCCATTTGTGACAACATGAATGGAACTTGAGGGAATTAGGCTAAGTGAAGCAAGTCAGAGAGAGAAAGGCAAATACTGTATGATCTCACTTTTATGTGGAATAAAAAAGAAAGAGTTCATAGACACAGATTGGTGGTCGCCAGAGGCAGGGGCTGGGGGAAGGGGGTCAAAAGGTACAAAATTCCTGGGGCTTCCCTGGTGGCGCAGTGGTTGAGAGTCCGCCTGCTGATGCAGGGGACGCGGGTTCGTGCCCCGGTCCGGGAAGATCCCACATGCCGCGGAGCAGCTGGGCCCGTGAGCCATGGCCGCTGAGCCTGCGTGTTCGGAGCCTGTGCTTCGCAATGGGAGAGGCCACAACAATGAGAGGCCCGCGTACCGCAAAAAAAAAGGTACAAAATTCCATTTACAAAATAAATAAGTCATGGGGATTTCGTGTACATAGTGACTATAGTTAATACCATCTTACATATTTGATATGCTAAGAGAATATGTTTTTGAAAGTTCCCATCACAGGAAAAAAATGTCTAACTATTTGTAGTGACAGCTGTTAACTAGGTCTATTGTCGTGACCGTTCTGTAATATATACAAATATCAAATCGTTATGCTGTGCATCTGAAACTAGTAATCCTGATCCTGCAAATTCATTCCCCCACAAAATTTATCATTTGCCTTGAACTGAGAAGTACTGTCATAATTTTCAGAAAAATAAACTTTTTTGTTCATTTTCAGTCAGAAAAATAAACCATTAAAAAATTTTTTTGCTTTCAATTTGGAGTTTATTTATTTAGTTATTTAGTTATTTTTTGTGGTACGCGGGCCTCTCACTGTTGTGGCCTCCCCCGTTGCGGAGCACAGACTCCAGACGCGCAGGCCCAGCGGCCATGGCTCACGGGCCCAGCCGCTCCGCGGCATGTGGGATCTTCCCGGACCGGGGCACGAACCCCTGTCCCCTGCATCGGCAGGTGGACTCCCAACCACTGCGCCACCAGGGAAGCCCTTAAGTTGATTTTTCTTACTTGTGAAAAGTATATTCAGTCACTCAGTAATACTGATTTCTGTTCAAGAACCCTATAGTCGAGTTGGAGAGAAAAGATGAACACACAGGAGGAGAGGCAAAGAATTTTCCTCTGAAAACTGGTTGGTATAGCGTGCTCTAGGATCTCAGGGAAAAGAATCAACAGAGGGTAGTCCTGGAGGGCTTTACGGAGGAGGTGGGAATTGAGCTTGTTCTTAGCGGATGGTTAGTATTGGAGCAGCTGGAGAGAACAGAGGGAAGGTGTTGTAGATGTGGAACAAGATGGATAAAGCGTGGAGGTGAGTAGAGGGCTGCGTGCTTGTCCCAGCCAATCCTGATGAACTCAAGTGATTAGTTCAAAACCGCTCCCATGGGGGTGTCATCTCCATCCTCAAGGACCCCAGGAGTGGAGGCAGAGGACAGGTGGTGAGGAACGAGCGCAGCCCTGTGCCACGGGAAAGGTTCACCCACTGCACCCGGATTCCGAGGGGGAGGGGCTCCGTGGAGGGAGGGATGCTCAGGCGGGGACAGCGCCGCCGCACAGATGCAGGGAATGGGGGGCGGGGCTGGTGTGAAAGCTATTAGAGCTCAGCCCCGCGCGTGCCCGCACAGAGAGAGGCGGCCCCACTTGGGTCCCTGCGCAGGACAGGCAGGTGGAGCGGGCCAAGCCAGAGACGCACGCCCAGTACTAGGGCGCGCCCCTGTATTTCATTAATCCTTTAGCACTTCCCCTAAACAGGTCAAGTCCCTCTCCCCCAGTCTGCGGGGTTTACCGATTTTTGTGGTACAGAATTCTGCTGAGTTACTAAAAATCCATTTCCAATTTATAGGAGCAAGATACGAAACAGCTGTCACTCAGCGTTTCTTTATTGACCGAGGAAGTGGAAAAAAGGCTTCAGAAAACAGAGGAGAAAAGGAAGAAATTGCATGAATTCTTCAGACCGTAGCCCCTACAGAGAAAGCCTTTTTCCTGCTGCACTTTCCAGGTGTTTGGTGGAGGGCCAGGAGATGAGGTTTCGTCTGCTTCCATTTCATTTTCCCTGAGTCTGTTTGACTCGGGTGCTAGAGGTGGGCTGAGCTGGTAATTTATGCTTTTGGAAGAACATCAAACATCAAGTAGCTCGTTCCCTTCGTCTCTGAAAGGACCAGGCAGTTCATTAGGATGGGCCTGTGGCTTTGATGTGAAGCAGGGAAATCTTAAGGAATTCAGGACTGTTCAATACAGAGAATTTTTCAGAAGGAGATCTGGTTCACAGTTGTGCTGTGAGTGATTCTAAATAGCAAAACCAGCTGGACCATCAAGGCCACTGGATCTGAGAAGTGCGGCTTTAGATGTGGATGGCGGCCTGAGCGCTCATCCCTAAGGCTCCCTCCACCTCCAGCCCCCTCCCTGTGCGAGCCTGTGGTACTTTGTGTGTCGGTGTGTCGGGCTGGTCGGGGCTGGTACGTACATCACGGGAGAACTGGACACCGAGGCGCTTCCTTGGAGGCCCACAGCTTGGGACAACCGCTTGCCCACGGGCCGGCTTGTCCACTGCGGCTCGTAGAGTGGAAATCGCCTAGCCTCCCAGCACTGGCTGGTTTCTTGAGAGGTGGTAACAGCTGAGACTATTAATTCAGGGCTACATCCAGCTGTGAGTAACAGAAATCTGATCTAGGGCGGCTTAAACCAATTAGGGGTTACATTTCCCCTGTAACGAGACGACCAGAGGCAGCATCCCAAAGCTAGCCCAGAGATTCACGATGTCATCAGAGACTCAGGCTCTTTCCGTTGCTCTGGTGACCTGCGCAGAGCAGGTGACGGGCTTTTTCCCTGTGCTTAGAATGTGGCTTCTCTGCCTGCAGCATCGGGTACCATTCCTGCTGGTAGAAAGAGTAGGGAGCCAGCACCTGCCAGCGATCTTGTCCGCCCAGCACTCCCACTCTCACCCGCCGGCCAGGACGGCGCCTTCCCTCCTGAGGCAGGCTGGGAAACTTGGTGCCTTGGGGGCGCACACCAGTGCCCCCAACAAAACGAGGCGGACACAGGGAAGGCAACTAGCAGTGTCTAACCAAAAAAAAAAAAAAAAAAAAAAAAAGAACTCACAGAGCCAAACGCAGGCAAGAGGGAAACAAAAAGCAAAAGCACAAAACCCTCACCTAGCAGATGTGGCCATCAGAGGGGCGAGGCTGGGTGAAGCACTTGGGCGGGGCGAGGGCTGCCACTGAAACTCAGCCGGTAAAGAAGTTACAGCTTTCGGGCAACAAGAAGGACCAGGAGCAACTCAGGGGGGTTTGATTAGGTCAGAACAGAGGGTTCTCGAGCTAAGACACATGATTTTTAAAGGATTTATTTCATAAAATGCAGGAGAGGCTATTCACGTTACTCAGAAGAACTGGCTAGAATTTGAGTGTTCCAGAAGAGAAAAGAAGGACTTGGGGTGGCGTGTGGAAAGGGCTTATCAGCTCCCAGTAGGATGAACTTCTTTGGAAAATCCTGCATCACAAAGAAAATCTTATAAAAACAAAGATCTGGACAGAAAAAGTTACTCACCAGGACAATGGCCTTGGGGAAGCATCTGCAGGACCGGAAGCCAAAAGGTAGTGGGTTCACACCTGCAGGCCTCACCCCCCTATCCTGGCGGGAGTGAAAAGGGCTTTTGCAGATGTGAAAGGATTCCAGGAGGATATCATGGAATATATTTAGGGAAGTACACTAATCAGATCAACTGCTTGTTTCATAATTAGGAGAAACTAGAAATTATGAAGATTTTGAGTTTAAACTAGCAATTACAGTAAAAGTAAATCATTGAGGGACTTCCCTGGAGGTCCAGCGGTTAGGATTCCACGCTTCCAATGCAGGGGGCACGAGTTTGAACTAAAATCCCACAAGCTGCACAGAGTGGCAAAAGACAAGAAAAAATAAAGAGAGAAAAAAAAATATTTAGAAACTTCCGTTGATCATTAAAGGGGAAATAAAGTGAAAATTTCAGTATTGCTCTGAGCTGTTTTTACAACCAATTCAGTTGAAGCTTCCCACCTAAATTAATGGGACCGTTTCTTCATATGCTCAGATAAGAATTCTAGGGATTCACTGTGACAAACATTCAAACAGAGGAAAAGCCCTCAAAGTCAAGGTGAATGAAGAGCACTAGATTGCAGAGGTTCGTGGGAGAAAATGCAAATGCAGAATTTAAAGTAGGTAAAAGACGTAAGGGAGAAACATAAGGGGAAACAGTTTCATATTCATCTGCTGGTCTTTCCCGAAGACCTGGTCCATGTGAGGCAGGGAACGGGCAGGAAGGGAGAGGTTGAGGATCAGGGGAATTCAGGGGCTTGTTGATGGCTAGTCACCCTTGACGCGGGGTTCTGGAGATCCCAATTGGGGGGTTGCATCTGAGGAGCTGAGAATAGGAGCAGTGATGGCAGAAGATGCAGGAAGTGTAGGCTTTAACGCACAGACGATGAATGGCAAGTGTAGGGTACACCCGCTACCACAGCCCGCACCAAGTCCAAACGACGCTAAGAGATCACAGAGCTCTTTCCGCTGAGCCCAGTCTTAGCCTCAAAGTCCTTTGAAACACGTGTCTCCAGGCAACCCCTACTAATTGGTCAGAATTGGCACAGAAGATGAAAGATTGACCACAGTTGCTATAAATGATGGGCAGCCACTGAAGATGAAAAGTGACACAAACACATCTTTGTCTTCACTATGTTGGTCCAAACTCATGGCATCCAACTTTCCCATCAAATGCAGATGTGCTGGCCCTCTGCCTGCTCGCCCTGGGACTGGGCCACCCCCTGCTCTGCATCCCAGGGAATCATGTTCCCCAGGTCTCCCTGCCTCTGGCATTTATGCAGGTTCAGCCAGTGGGAGGCACCTGCCCGAGACTGGAGGGCAGGTGGGGGGTTGGGCGTGATGCCGGGGTGTTTTCCCTCCTCCCCTCGGCTTTGTGGCGTTCCTGGCAGGACCAAGTCCCCTCGATGGGCCTGGGCGCCCCGGGAAGGCCCCGGCTCTGTGGGCTCAGTTCTCACCTGCTGGCTGGCTGCAGTTCTGGCCTCTGGATCCTGGACCCCATCCGTTTCCCTTTGGCCCAAGGAGGGACAAACCGCCTGGTTTGTCTGACCACCCACGCTTTGGGTCCTCAGCTCTTTCACTGCCCGCGCAACTGATTCACAAAGTTCAATGCCTCTGTTTGAAACGTCTTCTCGATGACCCCTGGCTGATTCACCTGTGTCATTCCTCCCCTGTCTGGATCCACTGTCCTCTCTGCTCACCGGCAGGTGACCTCCCATCACGCGTCAATACTGAGTCTATCAGTGTGTGCAGTTGTGGGCCCAGCAGAAGAGGGATGGATTAGGGACAAGAACAAGATGGAGGCTGGACTTGAGAGAAAAAGACTTTTCCATCCCCGTTGACATTCCAGGCAGTGGCTCTGGACAGCGTCCCTCCGTGGAAGTTTCCTTCTGAAGACACGACGCTGTCACCTTCCCCCACTGGCCCAGGCAGGCTGGAACTGTGATTAGTGCTCTACATGAGCAGAGAGAGCTAATGAAAATCTAGAATGTACTGGGGAAAGGACTTTCCATTCCTCTACTTGATGCCCATTTCACAACTTCTTGGAGAAAGACAGAGTAGTGGGGACCATGGTGTCAGCTCAAAATTGAAAACTGTCTTTCTGTCTCTCTCCCTCCACCTCCACCCGCTTATTCCATCACAGCTGGAAAGGGTCCGAGAAAAAGGTAACAAAGACAATGGCCTAGACGTTCTTCAAGTCCACCTGGAAATTTTCCTTCTGGTTAAAAAAGCCCACAGGAAGGGCGATGACCTTCTTCTGGTATCGTGTTTCCTTCTGCGTCTCTACACGGTTCCGATTGTGTGAAGATAACTTTTTAGTGGGTTTTGAGGCACCTCATATTTTATTTGCTAACATATAGAAATGTGGTTTCTAAAAACTCATTATCCCTAAAGGATGAGGTTGACGATGTCAGCTGACTTTGATTTTAGGCAACAGTGAGTAATTCTGCTACCTCAGCTTCTGGAATGATCCTTCACATCTGCAAATTCTCTTCTAAATCAGTTATTCTCCACACAAGAATAAGTTTTGCTTTATTTTTCATTTTAGGAATAGCATTTCTCACTTAATAGAGCTTTCCTTTCCTTTTCCCACGCATTCTTCCCCCCCCCCCACCCCGCCCCAAAATCAGAGGGACTAGGACGCTTGAAAGAGGAAAATCGCATTTGTCTGACTCGTCTCCTGAGGGCGTTTCTAGCCAGTGTGGCTCAAGGACGAGGGAGCTCCTGCACAAGGTCTTATTGGGCTGAGGAATCAAAGGTCAGAACTTGAATATTGGAAAAAATTCAGTTTATGTTTGCAAAATTGAATTTGAGATACTTAAAGCTATTAAATAACATGAAAGAAGTAACTTTGTATATGTTATGGTTAAAAAGGTCCCGAGTTGTGTGTGTGTGTGTGTGTTTTGTTTCGTCATTGGGCTTTTTTTTCTTTTTTTAGTCAAACTGATCTGGTTTTGAACCCCAGTCATTTTGCCAACATCTCAAACATCACATATGTGCTTTTCACACTCATTCTGCTAAATTCTTCTGGGATATACAGCCAGGTGTCTGTGGGAATTTGAATCCAGAGGGAGCGGGGAGCAGCTTGTAGGAGCCCTTGTAACTTTATTAGTAAAGGTCTTTCTCCCTTCTGTTCTTTTATCCACTTACGGGACATTAAAATATTGACATATATCATCAGCTTCAAAATAGCTGATGATAGTTTCCAAACAGCTTTTCTAATGAGTAACGTGACCCCAGGTGCTTGCCACAGGGCGTGATGGCGGCTGGCGCTGACAGCGCTGGGTGCCGGGCGCTGAGCCAGCCTGTACTGCTGCGAATATCTGGGGGCTCTGACCCCCTGGCATACCTGGATCACATAAACGAATAAACACAAAGCAGGACGTGGATTTTCTTCTCTGCCCAGCCACTCTGTCAAAGCCCGTCTCTTCCCACTAGAGCACAAGACCTCCTAAATACTTTTAAAATTTGCTTTTTGTAATTATATTCAATAGATCTTTTAAAAATGTGTAAAATTAAGCACAATTAAGATAAGTAAGGTAAAATCATAAGATATAAACCACCCATTTTCCCACCATGCAGAGATAATCGCTTGTTCTACTTATTTTGGCATATTAAAGTATTTTTAAGTCATCTGTGTATTTACGTATGGCTCATATGTGCATATGTATATAAATGTGTAAGTAATATATGCGTGTGTGTGTACATACATGAGAAAGAGATTTTAATTATAATATACAGTTTCTGTCCTATTTGTTGATCTTAACATTATACCATGAACTTTCTCCTATCTTATTGTGTTTTTAGCCGTGGTTTTCATAGCTGTGTGGAATTCCCTGAGGCTTTGTACTCGATGGTGTGTCAGCAAAGTTGGGTTGTAGAAGAGTGAAGGACATTTCCTTGGAAATACTGTGAATTCATGGTGAATGTCCCCATGTCTTCTGCATAGGGCAAGCCCCAGTGTTTTTCCTTGGAATTCATTTTGTTCCTTAGACAGAAAGGTTAGGTGAAACAATTACAGACTTTGGGTTGAGAGGACCTGAACTCAAACCCTGCTCTGTCACGACGAGCTTCGTCCAAAGTCTTCTGGGGCCTCAGTTTCCTTGTGTATCAAGTGGGGGTGAGGATGCCTCCCAAGGGTGTTGTTGAGGATTCCCGGGATCACACTGGGCCAGCATCTGCTACACAACGGGCGCTCAGCGCCAGCTTCAGTGCTGATTCCTTTTTCCAGATTTCTTTTTCCTTGGGGAAGGGTGAGGGTGGCTGGCTTTCAGAGTCTGATTATTTGTCTCGTGACGACCATTAAGTGTGGTGGTCCAGTGGGCCTGGCAGCTTAGTGGGGCCCTAGTGGCCTCCTTCAAGCAGCCAGTGACACAGAAGCATCCCAGCAACATGAGTAAGGGCTGTGGAACCAGCTGCTTGGATTAGATCGTGGTCCTGTCATGGACCAGCCTTCTAATTCTTATTAAGTTATTCTGCCTTCCAGTCTCTCGGAACCATGAGTACCCCTTCTATCTCAAATTTCATTTCAATGTATCAATATAACAAAATTATTGAGATATTTTACATTCATTTTTTCACGCTAAGTCTTAGAAATCCAGGGTGTATGTTACACTCCACGTCTCAGTTCTGATGAGACTCAGCTGTTCAGTATCCTCCTGTGGCTTGTGGCTGCTGTGTTCACAGCACACGCGGAAGGGTCCACTAGTTTAATGACAGCATTATTTTTTTTTTTTTGCGGTACGCGGGCCTCTCACTGCTGTGGCCTCTCCCGCTGTGGAGCACAGGCTCCGGACGCGCAGGCTCAGCGGCCATGGCTCACGGACCCAGCCGCCCCGCGGCATGTGGGATCTTCCTGGACCGGGGCACGAACCCACGTCCCCTGCATCGGCAGGCGGACTCTCCACCACTGCGCCACCAGGGAAGCCCTGGTGTTACTCTTTTTTACAGTCTTCCAATTAGGTCTCAACTTTGTGCCGTTTTTTTTCTAGGGGTGGCTCATTATTTTGTGCAACTTCTACAAATTAAAACAGAAACTTCTAGACAAATGAAAACGTTTTATTTACAAGAAAAAAGTCTGTACACTGTGTACACGTAAAAATATACAAAACCAAACTAGAAAATATCAAAGTGTTAAAATGTGTACAAACACTTTTAAAAGGTGACTCCTGGAAAACCTCAAGCCTTAATTCGTTTGAAGAGTACACATCTCAATTTTAAAAATTATACAAAAAAATTCCCTAAGCTGTTAAAAAAGTTCACTGGTTTCCACCGGAAAAGCTTCATAAGGATTTTATCTAGAGTAAAACAGGCTGTGTGGTATCATAAATGTTAGGTTTTAACAGTTCCGATGCAGTTAATTTGTGTGAAACCTACCAAGTAAGAAGACTATTTTCCATAGAACCAAATAAGTGTTTCTTCCCCTAATCTTGCAAAAGCCATGAACTCTACATCAATTACCCATCAAAGGTCAGAGTTCAACTAGACTTCTGGCAATGATACAACCTTCAGGTCATAGCTCTACCCTCAGCACCTTTTAAATATTTCTGCCAGACCTTTAAATGTAGCCGGAATGTGTGAAAGACACTGCGTGGGAAGACTGGATTTCTGTTTGACAGAAGGACATGTAACATTTGCTTACCTCTCTTAAAAAATTGGTGTTTGCATAATTAAAACAAAATTTATTGTAAACGTTTCAGAAATAAAATTTGATGAAAAAGACAATATAAAATCAACCATGTGTGTAGATATGTATATATACAATTATATAACTATATCTACATGCACACTTTTTATAACAAGAGTAAGAACTCTATCAACGTCTTTAATTCTTTAAATTCCATTAGCCCAAAGCCTGTAGAGAAATTTGTTGGATTTCCTCTTACTAAAAAGTCTTCACTCACTTAATAAAGCAAGAATCAGAACTTACAGTTTATTTCCTTGAAAGATAAATACCTTTCATTTACCAATTGTGTAAAATAATGCCCGAGAGATAGAAACATGCAGAATAATTTCACAAAGGAAATATCTGGAGTACAAAGCATGAGCCTGGACTCAGGTACACTTTCCCTAAGCACTGAATTCCTACACTCAGCTGCCCTCGTCAGCTGTGGAACCACTGGGCAAGAGTCCTAAAGGATCAGAAAGTGAGAAGTCGACACAGACAACCTGAGTGAATGTATTCAGACCCCATCTGGCCTGTGCATTCAGTCACGTGTTCCTCGATAGTCACCCCACCTCCCAGCTCCGTTTCTTCCCACAGCTAAGCAGCAATGAGACCAGGTCACTTTGGCTACCCGTCTCAGCCACGCACGGTGCCTTGATCTCTAAGAGAAAGGCTGGAGAGAGAGCGCTTTCATTATGTCATTTGTGCACACGAAATCCCTCCATCACCTACCATTACTCACGTGAGCCCGATCCCACTTCCGCAGCCAGATGGGACCTAATTAATTCAGTGATTGTAAGTGGTCCTGCCCGGAAGGGTCAGCCCACAACAGCAGGTATTAATCTGTTCCACCAGAATGAACCGGCTCATGATCATGTAACAGAGTAACCCGGGGCGGCTTTAAACCCTTGACTTCATTTCCCGATTTGGAAAAGGCTAACGCTCGTTTCAGCATTGCCTTGTGCAGATGCTACGGCTACCATGACAGAGGATTACTGGGGAGCCCAGGGGGGATTGAAGGTCGGGCTGCCGGCCGAGGGCGAGGGACACGTGGGGAGGAGGGGACCGAGGTTCCTTGAGCCCTGCGTCCCGCAGACGAGGGTAGACCCCGGGACGGACCGAAAGGTGAGCCTAAGCCCCGCGCGGGCTCTGAGGGGAGAGGATGCTTCCTTGCAACTCCTACCCGCCAACCCGCGGGCCCTGTGCCCTGTAAGGTGACACACAGGACCAGCACGGGTGTCCCTGGGGACAGTGAGGGCGCCACATCTGTTAGACCTTCCGCTTGTACCTGGGCAAGGGCTGGGAGGAAGGGCCTGGATGCAGGCGAGTTGTTATTCTTGGTCCATGTTTGTTTCATTGTGGCAGTAGCAGCAACAGAAGATCGAGTGAAGTTGCCTCGAGATGTGAAGCAACGTGACCTCCTTCAGTCCTGAGAGTGAAGGCCACCTAACGGCTTGGGCTTATCAAACATCCCTCCTCAGCAGAGGGTGAAGGGCCTTGGAAGAGGCGAAGCCTGGAAGAAACGCAGCCGGGCGCCGTTCCCTGTAACTGGTCCGCGGAAAGCCGGGCGTGTATTGCCGTTCGTGGCATTTGAGGGCTTCGTCAATGTCTGGGAAAACACTGCCTCTTAGGGCCGATTTCATTCATTCTAGAAGCAGCCGGCACATCAACTAAAACCTCCTAACACTTTTAAGGAGTTAAACAATTTAAACTTTTAAATAGGAGAATGCCCAGCCCGCGTTGTATTAATACGTGTACCCCATTTTCTCAATGTTTAGCAGACCTTGGTTCCCAAGGGTCTTTAAGGCCATAATAAATCCAAAACTTTTAATAAAATTTTCTTTACTCTCTTCAACCTTGTAACCTTGGTGACACTGAAAGTACGTTTTAAAAGTACATGTGTTACAAAGGGTATCAATACTTAAAGATCTTTGCAGTGTTTTCTGGGGCTTTTGAACTTGAATATTTACATTGACCCCCCATAAATTTTCTTCTACCCATGATCTCATGCCACCAGAGGGGGCTGCCCTGGACATAAGGAGGCCGGTAGGGAAATCCAGTAGGAAGATTATTACAGAACCTTCAGCGTCATGGGCCTCTGAAGGCAGAGCCTGGAGGGTCTGGGGGGGAACAAGGGTGGCTGGACTGCTCACCCCGTATCAGCCACTTCCCAGTGCCCAGAGTCACTGAAATGTTACTCACCGGACACTGGACAGGAGCATGCTCTTTCAGGAAACCAGGAAGAAAAGTGGCCTGGCCACATCTCAGACGTAAGCCAACGTGCTGAACAGAATTACCATCCCTCCTCACAGATCCAGAAGCAAAGCTCGCAAAGTGGGCTTTGGTGGATATAGTCACGATTGAAGTTTTTCAGTGACACCCTCCTTCACTGTAACAATAAGCTGTAGGAGATGCTTGGGACCCAACCCGATTGCTGCTGAGTCTGGTTTCTGTCAGCCACGGTTGCTCAGGAAAAAAACCGATCCTGGAACAGAAAACCCTGCGCAGTAAACTCTCCTGACGTTCACACAACTGCGAAAGACGACAGATTTAATTAAGCTGCTCTCGTCATGGCCAAGAAGTCTTAACTGTACCACTCAGATAGGTTTTAGTTATAGATTGAAATCGCACGTTTCACTAAAAGGTATTCCAAAGCGTTTCTGTTTCACTACATTTACAGCCAAAAAAAAAAAATTGTTTTTTGATGTATCAGTGACAAAAGTTGAGATCACAACAAAAGCAACTGACCCAGCCAACACACTGGGATGACACTCCTCCCTCTCCCTGCCTCTCCCTCTGAAGCGTGTATTAATACTTATTTTCCTATTTGTTAAAGAGCAATGCTTTCACACAACTGTATTTAATTACATGGCTTTGTTATGTTGCTGACATAAAACAGGTAGGTGAAAACAAGGGTGGGATTCCTAAACATCTGTCTGTAGGAAGAATTAGTGAAAAACCGGTGTATCACCGTCAGGATCCCAATAGCTGATATTAACCTGCAAGAAAAAAGCATGAGAGAGACAGGTGTGCATCCCCAGAAGCACAGGGTGAAGCTAGAGGCTGGAAGCCACCTCCCACCTCCCCCGGAGGTGTCCTAACCGTCAGCACCTGTGGTTAGAAGACTATGGGGAGGGCTGGCAGGTGAGGCGGCCAGAGAAGTGGCGGCCCGGGGCCGTCCTGCCCTGGGCTACCCTGCAGCCCCCGATTTTGCATTTACCTGCCAGGGATGTTCCTGTCCACCTGGGGGCGTTCCTAGTCAAGAAAGGAAATATTGCAGGAAAACAAAGTGCTTCCCCTGTGCTGCTCTTCCGGGTTGGCTTTTTCTTGGATTGCGCAGGAGGAAGGCTTTATGGTTTTAGAAATGTGTCTGATACACAAAGAGCAAAGCCTTCGGTGGCAGCTGGGAGCAGAGATGGGGATGCCGAGGGCTAGAAAGCCCTCAAAGGATATACCGCGGATTCTGCTGTTAGTGTAAGCATGCCTGGGCGCTAATCCAGACGTTCGTCAGCAACTCTAGGCTCTTTCGTGACAAGTGCACGTACACGTGGCACAGTTGATGGGACATGTGCTGTCCCTCAGCATGGGTGCTTCCAGGTACAAACTGTGTCATCTATCAGGTGTATCCCTGACACCTGCTGAAACCAGCCCTAGTAAAGAGAAGACTAACATTTTCGAGCTATTTACCCATTTGTTATACATTTGCTTTTTTCCTAGCTATTCTTTACAAAAGTTTTTTGCAACTTTCTTGAGTTTATTTCTTTGAGTTCCACTTCTATATTCAAAGCAGTCGTAAATACTCAATGGCTTAGAAAGGGAAGGACCCCCGTGGCCATCACGAAGTCACAGCTGGCGACCGAACGCTGCGCCACCTCCAGGGCACCTTCCAGCATCTCCAGGACTCGGAGCCCGGCCAGCCCCTCAGGCTCCCGGTGGGCAGCGCACGGCCCGCAGCCCGGGCAGCACGACCTTGCCCTTGCGGTGCAGGTCGCCCTGGGCGCCCGTGTTGAGCCGCTGCACCAGCAGCTTCTCGTAGAGCAGCGGGTGGTAGGCGCCCAGCGTGCAGGCCGCGTCGTAGTAGGGCTCGTGGTAGTGGCACAGGTCCGTCTGCCTCACGGACGGGATGTACTCGTACACGTGCACCTCGCCGCACAGGCTCATCATAAGCAGGATGCCTGCAGGAGAGACCGGAGCCGTGAGCAACGCAGGATCCGGATTCCGCGCTCGTGTCTTCCCTGTCTGTCTACACATCTCTGTGTCCTTCTGACCGTGACACTGGAATTGTCTGTTTACAGTCTGTCTTTCCCACCAGACAGCAGAGGATCTGAGGGTTAGGGCTGGGCCTCATCCATCTTTCTGTCACTAGTGGCGAGCACAGTTACCTGGTGGAGAGTTGGGGGCCCGTGCTTGTTGAATGACTATATGACCTGCTTTCTTGCTTTTTTAAAGGTAACGAGGTGGGGGGCGTCTTTGAAGGGGCGGGGGCGGAGGGGCACGGCTGGGGCAGGAGATTCCTGCTCTGTGCCCCCTTCCTTGTCGGCTTCACTTTATGGCTCTAACTTCCAGTGAGGGGCGTGCGTGCGGTTTGGGGGCTGGAGGCGTGTTAAGACGTGATGCTATGAAACATTCACTCGTCCACTTGACCGCTGGGGGCCCAGGAATGTGAGAAGAAAAGACAAAGTGATCAAACTTAAGGAAAGGACAGTCAGCGCCAGATCTGCTTCCCCAAGTCAGAATATCATGTACCACCTTCGACATGCAGGTCCAACTAATGTGCAGCAGGACTGTGATATAACAAAGAAACACATGTTATAAAAAAACAGATGCAAAAATAGTTGCTTCAACGGAAAGAGATGGAGATACAGAGTTCAAAATTAATATTAAAATTATTTTTCTCACTGGAACTGTCAATATTAAAGTTGCTTTCTTTTTTTTTAATGTTCAAGATAGCTATAAAACCATATGACCATTGAGCAGATCTCGTTCTGGATCTATACTAAAGAGCTTTCTTTTCCTAGCTCCACCATCATCTTTGTTAACATTCTTTAAACCAAAAAAACATATGGACTTCCCCGGAGATCCAGTGGTTAAGACTCCACGCCTCCAATGAAAGGGGTGTGGGTTCGATCCCTGGGTGGGGAACTAAGATCCCACATGCCGCGTGGTGCGGCCAAAGGAAAAAAAAAAAAAACACGCCAAGAGGAAAAGAAAAGAAGAGAGTAGCGCTTAGCCCTTTTATGAGAGGATATCCCTTGTTATGAAAAACACGTGAAGTCACACAGCTCCTGTTACAGACAAGGCCTCTCTGCAGAGGACGATTGTATTTCTAATTAATCAGCTGTGCATGCAGCATGGAAATCCCCACAACTGGAGAAAGTGCGGCACGAGGGGCCCAGGGGAGCAGTGGGAAGGGCCTGGTTTTGCCTGGGACTCCAGAAAGGTCCCCAGGGAGGTGAGGCCTGAAGCCGCAGGGACCATGTTGGGCGGGGCGGGGTGGGGGGAAGAAGAGGATGGGAAGCAGAAAGGACGACAGAGGGGACCCTGGGGTCCCGCTGAGAAGACGTTAGGATGCGCCTTGCGGGCCACGAAGCTGCTGTGGCTGAGAGTAAACCACGCTCCTAACGAGAGATTCTTCAGGTCAAGGACTAGGAAGTGACGCTGTTCCCAGCAGCTGCGTCGAAACTTCAAGCCCCTGCTCAGTCCCCCTCTTCCTCCCAGCTCTGCGGGCTCCCTTCCCCCCTCCTGCGTCCGTGGGCCCCGCCCACCGTGACCGTGACCCAGGAGAAGCCAAGAGAGAACCGAGGACCAGCGCCTGCTTCAAGTCACCGAGGGGGTGGGCACCAGCCCAGCCTCGCACAGGCGATAAGATCTCTGCCTCTTTTGTTTTTTTAAATTCTTTTTCAAATTCTTTTCCCACTTAGGTTATTACAGGATACTGAGTAGAGTTCCCTGTGCTCTACAGTTGGTCCTTATTGGTTATCTCTTTTAAATATAGCAGTGTGTACCCGTCAATCCCAAACTCCCGAACTATCCTGCCCCCTCCTTCCCCCCTGGTATCCCTGCTCTGTGTACGTTTCTCTTCATCATCACAAAATCACCCGTGAGGAATTGACACAGTGGATGAGAAAGCCACGTGCCCGGAGAATTACATTCGTTTATTCCTGTGACTGTAAACCTTTGATGAGCAAGGCCGCCTCTGCCATGTGTGTCTCTGGGTGAGAGTCACAGGCCTGTGTCTGTGGAGCTGAGGACGCTTCCGTGTTTGCCCATCAGGGCTCGCGCTGGCCGCCCGCCCTCCCCTCCCTTCCCTGGGCGTGGCGTGTGGCCAGCTGTGCCCGAGGAACCACATCAAAGCATCCCAGAATCCTTCATGAAGGATTCATCCCTGAACGTCCTCCCTCCGTATATTTATTACAACGGTTTTCCTGCAGCGCAGTGAAGAGGCTTCAAGGGTAACTTTTTAAAATAAATTTATTTATTTTTGGCTGCGTTGGGTCTTCATTGCTGTGCACAGGCTTTCTCTAGTTGCGAAGAGCGGGGGCTACTCTTCGTTGCAGTACACAGGCTCTAGGTGCGCCGGCTTCAGTAGTTGTGGCACGTGGGCTCAGTAGCTGTGGTTCGCGGGCTTAGTTGCTCCGTGGCATGTGGGATCTTCCCGGACAAGGGCTCGAACCCGTGTCCCCTGCACTGGCAGGCGGATTCTTAACCACTGCGCCACCAGGGAAGTCCCCTTCAAGGGTGTCTTTTGCACAAAAGCTTCTGATAAATGAGCGTGGAACTGTGTCTGGAAACCACACTCCCGTTACTGTCAGCCCAGAACACAGCCTCATCCACGGGGGCTGCGACCTGCGTGCACTAGCCGTCGCCTTTGCAACTCTGGTCTCCAAGTGGGAGAAGCCACTGTCATTCCTGAGAGATGCTGTTATCCTTCCTCGAAAGCAGTTCTCAGCCTTCAGCGTGAAAGGACGACCTGGCAGCTTGTTAAAATGCAGATTCCCGGGCTTGTCCCCGTCCCTAGAGACCTGGGTTCCCTGGTGTATGTTGGGGTCCAGGAAATGGATTTTTTTTTTTTTTTTGGCCATGCCTCGTGGCATGTGGGATCTTAGCTCCCCCGACCAGACCAGGGATCGAACCCATGCCCCCTGCATTGCAAGGGCGGAGTCTTAACCACTGGACCACCAGGGAACTCCCAAGGAAACGGAATTTTTTTTTGTGGTACGCAGGCCTCTCACTGCTGCGGCCTCTCCCGTTGCGGAGCACAGGCTCTGGACGCGCAGGCTCAGCAGCCATGGCTCACGGGCCCAGCCGCTCCGCGGCACGTCGGATCTTCCCGGACCGGGGCACGAACTGTGCCACCAGGGAAGCCCCGGAAACGGAATTTTTAACAAGCATTCCTAAGCAACCTGTGGTGAAGGGCCATTAAAAAAATTCCCATCCATCACAGACCAATACTTCTGTAAAATACACGAACAATGAACTACGAGAAGAATGATCACATATTAGGTTGCCATGCTATGTCAAATTGCTATAAAACCTTCCAAATACTTTCAGTTTCTACACTGATCTAGTCGTAGACTAATAACAAACGTTCCTGGACCAGTGCTGGTCTGCTTACCATGCTTGGAGGACCGGGATGGTCTCACACACGTGTTCTTTGAAAAACTCTGCTGTAAGGATCCCGGAAGTGTCTCCTTAGTAGCTGACCATTCTGCATGTTAGACAACTAACCTGGAGTTGAACTGCTACTCCCACCCAAGTAAGAAGAAGTCTGAGTAATTTCTCTAGGTGTCCTTGCCATCTACTTGGCCTCAAAGGTCTACTAAGTGCTCGAATCTGGTTACTGTTTTCTGGAAAGTTTTCCAGAGACAACGTTTCCTCTTACTGCTAGTGAACTACTATCAATACATTTTAAATCACGTATTTATTAAATAGACAATATAGATTTTGTCCTATGACTGGGCAAAAAGTTATGGTTTCACTGTGAGTAAATAGGTATATTTTTGCATTTTCATATATACTTTATATTTTAAAGTGACTACTAGAGCTTCAGAAGTACTGACATTTGCTAGGTAGTTCACAGCCGTCCAAACTGAAGGCCGACAGAGGTTCAGGAAGTGTCTATTTTGAGTCATCTGTGTGCATCCTCCTGGCTTTTGCATCTCATTTTGTGCTTCCGTATGAACTTGTGGGCTCCTATAACCATTAGCCTTGGTCCAGAGCATCCTAAAATTTAAGTTAGAGCCGAGTCTGCTCTAAGTGATCAGGTGACGGCCAGCTGCAGTACTGACAGCAGAATCGGCGAGGCAGCACCTTCCAAGGGAAGGGAAATCAGTTTATAACTCATTGGTGCATGTGAAAGGGGGACAAGGTTTATGGACGCAGAGGTGGAGGATATTTTCTCTTATTTGCGTTTCTGTAGACGGCGTGGTCATTGCATCTGGCACACGCGTGCTCTGCTGATTAATTTATTAAGGCCGACATCACACATAAACTTGAGTTTAGGTTCAGACTCTGCCATATAATAAATACTGAAAATCATTATTAAATGTGGTTATATCTGCACATCACTTTTCCTAGGAGTTAAGAGTACTTAGTCACACACAGAATCCTGAAGATGAAACTTCTTCATGTATTGCAAAGGGGGTCTAGGCAGACCTCAGTGTCAGGAGGGGTGTAACAGTCCTGGCACAGCTCGGGGCATGTGTGTGGGGAGGAGAGACTGTGGGACCTATAGGGTTGGGACCAGACCGGGAGAGACCAGAGCTGTCAAGCACGGTTAGAAGCCTCTTCAGTTAAACTCACACATGTATTCAACTGGGCACAGTGCTGAAAACTGGGAATTTGGAGAAAGTTTCTTTAAGGAAAAAAATAAGTAAATCCAACTAAAGAATGAAACTTTAAGTTTCACAGTAGGTGGCAAGCTCATAGCCTACAGTTCTTAGGACAACTTGAAGAAAGCGTCTTAACTACCGTACTGAGAACAACGTCTGACGTGCTGTGATGTTGGGCCCTGTCATCCACAAGTGACGTCAACACGTGGTCCTCAGATGTTCTCTGAGGTGCACTGACAAGGTGCCGTGCTGGGAGGCCCCAGCTCACTTCTGGGTTTGATGATTCGCTAGGAGGCCCCACCAGACGCAGCACACAGCCGATGATTTCTTACAGGCCTGCTGTGCCTGGCGCACACCAGCATTCCAGACTCCGGAAGGAAGCAGGTGCTGGGCATGGACCCACTGCCGCATAAGCATCTGGGCACAGTGACCCACCCTGGCACTTAAGGGGGCCTCCCCAAACCCAGGCTCCCAGATGCCAGCCAAGGGCCAACCCTGCAACCCTGCAGGCAGTCAGGCCTGCCATGTGGCTCTTTTCTGCACAGATGCCGTATATACCTGGAAATTCACAGTGTCACGTTAGCTCCTAATCATTTCCCCATGCCAAGCCGACACGGGGAATTCACAGCTGGTTATGCTAAAAATGTTCTTCTGTGTGTTTTTCATTTCCTTTCTTAGGACTGCTCAGGATTACCCAAAAAGCGAAATGAATACAAACTATCTAAGGCTGTGCTATTCAGTAAAGGATTTTTTTAAACCATCACTTAAGGAACTTTTATGTTACATAATTTTGTTTATGGACTACCAAAAAGTAACTGCTTTCATCACTAATAAAATTTTACTGCTTTCAATGCAGAGCCGGACTTTTTGATGGGCGGATCAATACTGAGACACTTTCTAATGTATTTTTCGAAGCCAATCAAAACGGGTGTGCAGCCAGTTCTTAAAAATCTTTGAACATAATTCGTAATTCAATTAATGTTAAGTTTTTACAAATGAGGAGGGATTCATTTGAAGAAAAAAAAGTGCAAATTTTCCTGGGCAATTATGACTCAAGAGGCGTTCATTTGCCAAGTTATGGGTTTTAAAATATTGTATAATTCAATATAATTATCAAACCAATTAAAAAGCATTTCCACTGGTCTTAATAAAATGTCACATGATATGACTCAGCATAACAAGCAGTATGTACACTCATTTATTTGTCCAAAACCTGGATAAAAAGCAAACTTCCACCCATGTTCAGATGATCACAGATCCTGAATGAATGAGGTTCCCTCTAAAACTCTACTTTGCACATATAGAGATGCCTTTGATATGCGTCAGAGTCCAGCAGAGTTTAATCACTGAGCCTTTACCTTAATTGTGCTCAAATGAAAATTGTCTTACTTTGCACCTGGCAAAATATTTAAAGTAACAACACCCCAAATCGTTCACAGTAAGAGAATTTTTTCCTTGATGAACGGATCCTTTTAACGTGGAGCAAAATAAGCTATGGATATAAACAGAACCTAATGCAAGTGACGGGAAAAATACTGGCTTTCATCCATTCCAGGTAACACTTGAACATAATCACGTGTGAGGTAAACTAGAAATTTCTGAGACTGTCCAATAAAACACTGCAAAATATGTTTCTGAATGAGGGGTGAGGGTGAAAGGTTAAGCGTATCGAATATGCTGATCTAATGGAAATCTAGCAGGTATTCTGTGGTTTCCCCATAAATTCATCATAAGATGGAAAATTATGAGAACTATATTTAAGATTATTGAAGGAGCACAAGTGACATTTTAAGTGATAATTCCAGAAAATATCTGTAATTAAAAGATGGTTTGGAAATTTGCATTTCATGGAATAAAGTAATTCAAGAAGCATCTACTACATTAAGTAAAATCAGATAATGCATAAATAATACTGGAAAGCCAAGCTTTTAGCTCATGTATATTGTATTATTCGATCAGGATTCACTGTTTAATGTGAATAGTGAATTTAAATGTAAAATGTAAAACATGTAAATAATCAACTTCCTGAGCACCATATGTGATCGATTTGACACACTCACAAATATGGATGTTAAGTGGCTTATTAGTTTGGGTTAATGTGTTACTATTTTGTGTTAACATCTGAGTTTGGATGATATATTGGAAAATTAGAACCCCAAACTCAAAATGGAAAGGAAAGGAAGTTATGACTGGTTTTTAAGCATATTATTCTTGTGCATGTATTAACTAGGCTGAAATTATAGCGTTTGCATCGGTGAATTCTAGAAACACCACTTATGATATAATCAGTAGAGGCAGGACGAGGCGTTGGTGGTTTGTATAGTAAAGGCCTTGTCACCTGTAGGCTAGAGGAATCCCTTCTCTATGCTGCTGGTCGGGCCGGTGCACCAGGCCCGTCTGCCTGACGACGCTCAGCCCCGAGCCCCGGGGGGGTGAAGCTGGGCCTCCTGCTTGGCTGGAGGCCCCACCACCTCAGGTGGCAAAACCATCCGGCCAGGCTGCAGGACCCCAGACGAGCTCACGGACCTTCTAGGACAACATCCGTCTGGATGAGA
This sequence comes from Aethalodelphis obliquidens, assembly GCF_003676395.1. Lineage (NCBI taxonomy): Eukaryota > Metazoa > Chordata > Mammalia > Artiodactyla > Delphinidae > Aethalodelphis > Aethalodelphis obliquidens. Next base: position 1,498,156 of record NW_020837979.1, on the reverse strand, counting down.
GCTACACCGCAACAATGGGATTCCAAGGAAACGATTCCCTGTCCTCAGGCCACGGTGCGGTAAAACCCACCTCCTAGTACCAAAGAACGAGAGAAAACCTCCAGTATCCAACTGGGGATGAAAGAGAAATGTCCCTCATGTGTGAACAAGCAGCTCCCAGCGGGCTAAGGGTGAGGGTCCTAACAACGTGAAGGAGTTGCTCCAGAGAAACTGGTCCCACGGAGCATCGAAATCGCCTGGATCCGCGCTACTTCCTTCTAATTTAAAAAATACACGTGCAGTGCCAGAGGGGTAAGAATCCCTTCACTGCTGCTCTGGAGAAGCGGATGGTTCACGGCATACGTCTCTGATGCACTTACTATTGTAAGGCTGTCTTCTGTGACCCGGAAGGGCAAATATGGCCTCTGGTCAGAATTCAAAGAAAAAGCGGTAAGTCGGCGCTTCCCAACGATGATCGACACGCCATACCCTTTGCTCAGCACTCATACCGCTGGGAGTGTATCTTCAGGAGATCTGATTGATGACAGCAAACATCTTCTATCACGTGTGTCCCCGCCCACGGGGCAGTGTCCAGTGGGAGGCTGGTACCTTCTCCATGAGCTCCCTTTCATCTTTTTGTGGTCAGCAGGACGCAGCGGTGCTGTCCTTTACAACCTTCCCTGTGGTGGAGACGGTCTCCGTCTACACTGCCTAGGACTGAGCCACCGGGAGCACGTAGCTTTGAGAGTTTGAAATGGGGCTCGTGCACCAAGGAAGAGAAGTTTTCCTTGTATTTAATCCTAATTAACTGAAATCTAAGCAGCCCCCTGTGGCTAGTCGCCGCTATACTGGACAGGACGGTGCTAGAAAATAACGATTGCGAACGGCCCGATAGAAAGGTGGTGTTATGACTCCCTTTTCTCCCAGGAGCACAGGGACTTTCACACGAGTAAGTGACTCGCCCATGGTTGGAAACCCAGTGACAGCAGAGAAGGACTGTCGCTCAGCCCAGCCGCCACCCCTGCAGTGACATCCGACCGCAGTCCCCTTCATCCCGGAAAAGATGCCACCCAGGCAAGCAGCAGCCCCTGAAAACTCCAAACAAACGCTCAGCAAATAGCTGTGAAAGGAAGCTGTCCACAGGTGGCAGGATTTCTTTCAACACGTGAGGAAATAGTGTTCTCCAGCTGCGACTATGTCAGTGGAAACTTGCAAACTGCAGGTCGACAGTAAGGGTACCTGACAGCCCTCACTGGTCTCCCAAGCTCCTGCTGTAATCAGATATCGGCCACAGGAATTCACGGGGAGGCACGGATGGGAAAGAGGCTTGATCAGGTGGCCGCGTCCTGTTATGCTGTCTCAGCCTCATTCCACCCCCGTTACACGCGCTTCCCGAAGTCCGCAGGAGTCCGTGAAACCGCACAAAAGATACAGCACTTGGGCTTCCCTGGTGGCGCAGTGGTTGAGAGTCCGCCTGCCGATGCAGGGGACGCGGGTTCGTGCCCCGGTCCGGGAAGATCCCACATGCCGCGGAGCGGCTGGGCCCGTGAGCCATGGCCGCTGAGCCTGCGCGTCCGGAGCCTGTGCTCCGCAACGGGAGAGGCCACAACAGTGAGAGGCCCGCGTACCGCAAAAGCAAAACAAAACAAAACAAAAAAAGCTCCAGCACTTAGGGTTTCGCAAAGTGACTTGGAAACAAAGCATCTTGACGGCATGACATAAAATGGGTGGGAGGAGCTACGCTTGAGGAACACAGCACGCAGCGCCGTTAATCTGTCTCGAATTCTGCGTAAAATATTTCACATTATTATAGTACCTCGAACCCGCTTCAAAACCCGCATGCCTCGCTTCGGATACTCCGGCGCCTTGCATCCCTCACCACCCCGTGTCACCTCCACAAACGCTCCGTTAGTCATGGGGACCTACTGTGCACCCGAGTTAAGGGGCAGGGTGTAAATTCACCGAAGTTAGGGTGGAGAACATTAGCAGTGGTTTATGGACAAAGTTACTACCCTCTGGTTCCACTGTAGCTTTCATATGGCCAAGGGGATCTAAGACCTCCCTTAATATTACCTATTCGGGTAAAACCAAGGAAATGTTGGGGCAAGAGGCTGAAACACAGGAAGAGAAGTGGGTCAAGACCACAAACTTGTGGATTGGAGCCTGGCTACAGAAAAATACACAAGAGCCTAGTGTGATGCCCTCGTTACAGGAAGTCCGTTCTCAGACTGCAGCTGGCGGGTCTGCTGGAGACAGTGGGACATGGCTCTAGAATCCGGCTACGCAAAGCCCAGACCTACCAGGAAACTTGCAACGTCTGGGGTGTGGTCCTCTGGCCACAAACTCCCATCCTTCATCCGGGCCCACATCAGCGATGTGCACGCAAGTGGGTGGTAGGTCCCAGGTGGCCCTGGGGTCTCCGGCCCTGGAGTCTCTCGGTGACCCACAGAGAGTCCCCAGGCCTCCACCCTGAGAAACCGCAGCTTCGACTTCCTGTCATTGGAACACTTGCCAGGAGCCCTGAGCTTCCGTCAAGGGTCCAATTCCCGCGAGGCCACCGCCTGCAGGCACACGGTCACCAGTCCAGCTGAGCTGGCCTCCCAGCTGTCCCCGCCGAGGGGCCAGGCAGGGGAGTGAGGCCACCCCATGACACAGCTGAATACCTGCAAGTGACCCCGCGAGGCCTGTGGAACGATGGGGTCACCCAGCCGGGCCCATCCTGACCCACCCGTCACGAGGGAAGGTAAAGCAGTCCTCGTTTCACCCTTGGAAATGTTGGGCTGGGGGGCGTGTTACATGCCCACTGGGAACTGGGACAGTGTCTTTGCGCTGTTTTCAGTTCATCTGTTTTCCCTGTAAAGCCACCTTCTAGGCGCTCTTATCATCTAACGTGAATGTATACTTGTTAACCCCTAAGCCTCACCCCGCTGCCCAGCCATCCCACCTTCCGGCATCCACCTACCAAGGAAGCCCGAGGACGGCGGGTTCGGCTGGATCTTCTCCTTCGTGTTCTCCTGGATGATGTCCCAAAGCTGCCAGATAAACTTGGGGTGGAGAATGTAAAACGGTTGGTTTGGGTTTCTCTGCCGGTGCTGAACATACGGAGTGAACAGGTTGTAATCCGGCTTCTTGTACCACTAAGAGGAAAAAATAACAGAGGACCACGCCGTGAAGAGCCGGGCAGCGCCCACGTCGCGGGGTATTTAGAGGCTGAGGGGCCGGGCTGGGAGGGGATGCGGACCCCCTCTTCTGCAGGCATTTCCACACTGGATGAGGGGGTGAGTACAGAGGTGAGGTCTAGCCTGGGGGACTGGTGCCTTATTCTTTAGTAAAATGAGGGAGAAGGGCTAGGGCGGGGTCACTGGACTTTTCTGGAAAGGGCCAGATAGTAAACACATCAGGGTTTCAGAGCCATAGAGTCTCTGCTGCTACTACTGGGCTCTGCTGTGTATTTACTTGGAAAGCAGCCACCGAGGGTACAAGATGAATGGGCGAGGCTGTGTTCCAATAAAACTTTATTTACAAAAACAGGGGCACACCCCCCAAAAAAAGAAGAAAATAAAAAGAAAAAACAAAAAGAAAAAAAAGCAAGAAAAAAAAGAAACAAAAACAAAAAAACATAGCCGGATGGCCCATGGCCATAGTTTCAATCGCTGTATTTCAGAAATATGTTTTCCCAATCTAATCTCCAGCGCAGAAAGATGTCAGTAATTGCCTGGGTCTCGGGTCGGGTCTGGGAGACGGATGGGTGGGCGCAGGGGACTCTGCAGCAGCGGAAAGATTCTGTTCCTTAATTGTGGTGCTGGATACAGGACTGTATACACTTGCTACTACCCATCAAAATGTGCACTTACATCGGTTACACAAAAATTACTGTAAGGAAAAAATAAACAATAAGGTTGATTTAAAAAACAAGGCTTCAGAAGTGTCTCAGGCGCCACCGAGAAATGGGATTTGGAGGTGTGTGGGGAGAGGCTCAGCTCACGGGGCTCTGACAGTCCTTTCAAACAGACACCTCGGGCAAAGATGGGCTTGGATGAAGACCGCAAGGCATGGCCCCTGGTTGAATGGGGTCTGTGGCTTTAAAAAATTTTGACAAGGACGGGCCAGATCATCTTTAGTGAACTGTGCCCCCAAACCCGGGGGCCGGGAGAGGGAAAGCAGGGGCCAACAGCCACAGCCTCTCGTGGGTCCACCAACAGCAAGAAAGCTGTCAGAACTTAAAACCACAGAACCTCAGGCTGGAAGGAAGCTGACAAGTGCCAACACCCACTTGATGCTGGTTCTCAGTAGACGGTGTGTAGGAGAATCAACCAGAGCGCATTCTCGGAAACACACGTGGGGGCCTTCCCTGGTGGCGCAGTGCTGAAGACTCCGTGCTCCCAATGCAGAGGCCCCGGGTTCGATCCCTGGTCGGGGAACTAGATCCCACATGCATGCTGCAACTAAGAGTTTGCATGCGACAACTAAGGAGCCCGCCTGCCGCAACAAAGACCCAGTGCAACCAAATGAATAAATAAATAAATATTAAAAAAAAAACCAACAAAAAAACCCACACATGGAGGCTGGATATGCCCGGATTCCTGGGAAATGGGCTCTGACGGATATCCTGAACAGTGATGATGCTGATGTGAACCCCTGGTTGAGAAGAGTTATAATCACGCCAGGTATGTGTCCAGCCTCTGTCTTAGGCTGCACGGTGACAGAATGCTCCTTCCAGAGGGACCATCGACTGTGGGAAGCTCTCCTGGATAGGTACCCCCTGGTGGGGTGAGCTCTGTTCCCACATTCATCTTAGGAAGCTGGCATCCTCTCGGGTCACGGCAGAACGAGTCCACAGACACTGGCACAGCTGACAGCCTCGCTCACGGGGCTAAGCTGTAACCGATCTTCCCAGCCCCCTTTCAGAACAAGTGCGCTGGCTCTCCATGCCAGGTTTCACCAAAAGTAGAGAGGCCGTGAATGTATCGATAACTTGCTTATATGTTGATGGCTAGTAATAACCTTCTTTACACTGTATCGTGTAAGATTAAAAAGATTTGGAGGCAGAAGCCAAGAGTGGCACACTCAGGGAAAGCCTGTGACACGTTCCATTTCAATAGTAAGGATTCACAAAGGTTAGCCTTTCTTGCCAAGAACTTCCCATGTATTTCAAAAGGTCTTGTAACTACTTGAAAGGTGATGTAACCATCTCACAATGGAAAAATTTGGAGTTTAAGCAGCCCAAGCTCTGGTGTCGCTAGGTCTTTCTGAACATCTAGACGTTGTACATTTGTTTTTGTTTTTTAAATCCTCCAGAAAAACACTTTAGCATCAGAGGGACTTCGCTCAGCAAGGGTGCTACTGCGACCGGGACTCAAACCGTGTGAACATATGTGAATTTAATTCGCACCCACAGTTGGTTTCATTCTGCCCGTCAAAGTTTAATCCCTGACTTACTCCCATTACGTATCGGTCAAAGGCGCTGTCTGACCCTCAAGGGTGGGGGCACCAAGGAAGTACTCACCAGGTGAAGATTTGCAGAATACGGAGCTGGGTCCCAGGCCACCAAGATGACATCTTTATACAACGAACTGTCAGTGAAGTGATGCCTGGGGTTGGTCAGAATCTGCAAATACGTAGCAGAATCATTTCAAAACGAGGCTTTGGGCCTTCACAATTACATTTTAAAAAGGCAAAAATTTTAAAGAGGAGTTTTGGAGCAAGAAAAAACAAATGTTCCTCAGACTTTCTGGGGGAGGGAGAGAGGGAGGCTTTACACGCTAAGGCACTCAGGAGATATTTAGACAAAGGAGGGCTTTCTTTTTTAAGAAAAGAACCAGGGATTTCCCTGGCGGTCCAGTGGTCAGGATTCTGGGCCTTCACTGCCGAGGGCCTGGGTTCAATCCCTGGCCGGGGAACTAAGAGCCCGCAAGCCGTGCGGCGCCACCCAAAGCAGCAGCCCTGGAGTCACCTAGAGGCACCAGCTCCCGATGCAGCTCCCGGCTGAGTAGCCCCCGCCAACGACAGCTGCAGGCCTGGAAGGCCTACCGACTGCCAACCTCAGGACAAACTGGGCCCAGAGGCCAGGAGACGTGAATCCACCCGGTATGACTGTCCGCTCTGGGGCCCTCTCTGGTCCTGAGTGAGTCCTTCAGTCTCACCTGCCAATCAGCTTTCATCAACTATAGTCTGGGGGGAAAAGGATGCATTTGACTTGCTTCCTTTTTAAGATGGAATTTTCCCACACTGTTTAAGATGCCCTCTTTTGCTTCGCATTTTAGTATCTCTGAAGTTAGGGAGTATCTCACAAGGGACCTGTATTTTAGTATCTCTGAAGTTAGGGAGTATCTCACAAGGGACCTGTATTTTAATTTGCTGGGGCTTATCACCCCCTCTCTTAAAAGCTGTCATCAGACAGATGAGGAATCTTCAATCAGTGGCGTCTCTGAATTCAGGAAACCGGGGCCTGTTTCTCACCTCTGTAGGCTGTGAGCCCAGAGCCCGACGAAGAAAGCTGATCTTTGGTTCTGCAACAAACTCACCCTAAATCGCTCATCACCCCATTTTTTTTATACCGTTTGAAACTCTAGAAATTGTTGTGGTTTGTTCTGAGGCTAATTTTGCTATGAATTTTGGAAAACATTGAGAACATACAAAAAAGAGATATTTTCCTTTTTAAAATGTTCAATAACAAAGTTTCTGAGCTGCTCTTCTGACCCTTGAATTCTGTTCCTTTGCTTTTCTCCCCTCCATCCCCATGATCTACTCCGTTTACCTTTCTTTTCCTCAGTTCACAAAATGCAATATGCATATATATATTTGTACCTCTACTCTGATTTTTCCTTTTGATCTTATTTACTCTTTTTTCCTACTCACAGCACACATGAATTCCCATTTCTCTGCATTTTTCCTCACTAATTCTTTATAATTACAAGACTTTTAGAAATAAGCAAGGTCGTGGTCATGGATAACTGGGTGATTTCTCGTCATTCACCCAGTTAAGCTATTTACCTATAAAACAGTCCACCCATCTTACCTGGGAATTAATGATGCGGACGGTGGTTTTATTTCCAACATCCTTCTCGTAGCCACGTGTAGGAGCAGAGTTAAATCTCAAAACTGCATCGTGGGAATCTGAGGGCACATAAGTGACAAACTTACTTCTTTTTTTCCCTCTGCATAAAAATCAGCATATAATCTAGGAAAATATCTTAAAGCAACCTTTCAATACCTGAAGCTAACTAGACCCCAACAAGATTCAGATACCCACACACACACTGTTTGGCATCCTATTTACTTAGGATGAGATCCTGGCTGGGGGCAAATAAACATAAAAACACATCAATCCGTTACAAGTGGCCCTATATCCTCTAAGTTATATTTAGATACTTGGTATGTGCTCACGGTCTTTAAAGACATGCTTTACACAGGAAATTTCGAGACATATGTGTGTATCTAGACTGCTTTGTGGAGTCTAATGTGTTTCCCAGAAACAGGGCTGAAAGCAGAGTTAATCAGCGATAGGGAATTTCTATGCGATTTCTTCAGCTTCAAAAACCCCTTGCACGTTCCTAATTTAACTTGGAGCAAACAACGAGGCCCGTCTGTGAGAGAGTGAGAAGTGAGATCACGTATCTCTGATTCGTCAAACACCCAAAGCAGCGGTTCTCACTTTTTGGTCTCCGGACGCCTTTACACTCTCGAAAATTACTGACAACCCAGAGGCCTTTTGTTTATCTGGATTACAGATTTCAGAATATATCACATTAGTGAGTAAAATAGAAAACTTGTAAATGTTTATTTATTAATTTATCTGTAAAATACATTTTTATGAGAAATAACTACATTTCGAAAAATAGTGAGAAGGGCACTGTTTTAAATGTCTGCAAATCTCTTTAACGCCTGGCTTTTTAGAAGATAGTTGGTTTCATATACCTGTTTCTCTATTCAATCTGCTGCAATATATTGCTTTAGTTGAAGTATATGAAGACTCAAGATATATCGTTGAAAATGGTGGGAGTATTTCAAGAGTCTTTCCAGATGACTAGGAATATTCTCCTCTGATACTTCATCGTAACTCCACAAGAGCTAGTTTCTGAAAGGTTAGTGGCAGTGTGGAATGTGAAACAGTATCAATTTTTGTGCTGTTACATTAAAATCCATTAGTTAATCTTGCTCTTAAAATGGATGATTCATCAAAAAAAAAACCAAAAAACAAACGACCCAGTCAAAAAATGGGCAGAAGATCTAACAGACATTTCTCTAAAGAAGACATACAGATGGCCAACAGGCACATGAAAAGATGCTCAACAGTTGCTAATGGAGAAATGCAAATCAAAACTACAACGAGGTACCACTCATACAGGCCAGAATGGCCATTATGCAAACGTCTACAAATAAGAACTTCCCTGGTGGTCCAGTGGTTAAGACTCTGTGCTTCCACTGCAGGGGGTGCAGGTTCGATCCCTGGTCAGGGAGCTAAGATCCCGAGTGCTGCACAGTGCGGCACGGCCAAAAGTTAAAAAAAGAAAAGTTTACAAGTAATAAATGCTGAGAGGGTGTGTTGTAAAGGGAACCTTCCTACACTGTTTGGTGGGAATGTTAAGTCGGTGCAGCCACTATGGAAAACAGTATGCAGGTTCCTTAAAAAACTAAAAATAGAGTTGCCATATGACCCAGCAATCCCACTCCTGGGCATTTATTTGGAAAAGACAAAACTCTAATTCAGGAAGACACACGCACCCCAATGTTCACAGCAGCACTATTCACAACAGCCAAGACATGGAAGCAACCTAAATGTCCATCGACAGATGAATGGATAAAGAAGATGTGGCACATATACACAATGGAATACTACTCAGCCATAAAAAGAATGAAATGATGCCATTTGCAGCAACATGGATGGACCTAGAGATTATCACACTAAGTAAAGTAAGTCAGACAGAGAAAGACAAATATATGATATCACTTATATGTGGAATCTTTAAAAATGATACAAATTAACTTACAAAACAGAAATAGACCCACAGACAGAAAACAAATTTATGGTTACCAAAGGGGGAACGGGTGGGGGAGGGATAAATTAGGAGTTTGGGATGAACATACACACACTACTATATATAAAATAGGTAACCAACAAGGACCTACTGCATAGCACAGGGAACTATATTCAATATCTTGTAATAACCTATAATGGAAAAGAATCTGAAAAAGAATATATATATATATATGTATGTATAACTGAATCACTTTGCCGTACAGCAGAAACTAACACAACATTGTAAATCAACTATTGCGTTGGCCAGAAATTTCCGTAAGATGTTGTGGAAAAACCCGAACGCACTTTTTGGCCAACCCAATATATTTCAATTAAAAAAATAAAGGATGATTCATCCATGTGTATTTTGTAACACTGTGCAGCGGTCATTTGGAAGCTATCAGTTCAATAAGTAATGCAGATCTTTCAAATACTGAAGCATTTCATTATAAAGTATCAAATATCATTAATGTCGCCACGGATCTCATCACTTTTTAAGTTTGGGAAGCCTCCAAGCTCATGGTTGAAAGCTTTAATTTTATCACTGGCAACAAACACGGTCAGTTATTTTCCAAAGTCGAGGCTTCCTTCCTTCCTCCTTGAGAAAATGCCTGCCAAATGCCTAAGTCTAATTTAAGTGCGTCCATCAGTCAGTCTGTTTCAAGTATGGCTGTGTTTTGTGACAAAAGCGCCTAGTGCCGCTCGCAGCTCAATCACATCGGTGCCCTTCCGTCGGGGGTTGGTTGGCAGAAATGCTTTCATGTTATTTCCCATTTGGTCTTAAAAACACATGTACTTCAAAGGCTGAACTCTCATCAAACTAACCATTTGTACTGCTTCATTAAGGACATCCATACGTGGAGCTGGCATGCTTTGCTCTCACTGCTAAGCTTGGCAGGAAAACATCCCGTGAGGACTAGTATAGTGGGTACCACTGCCTCGATCTGTGCTAAGAAGCAGTTTTATCCACTGTTGCTCCTGCATCATCCGTTCCGATGTCAACAGTTAAAAAGACCTCCGAGTACTATGATGAAAATTGTTCTCACCTTGTGAGTCCCCGAAAGGTCAGACACTATGTGACCTGCTCACCTGGGGCAACTCTCCCATAGGCAGGGAGTGAGGGGGGCCCAGACAGTGGGGTGGCCTCCCGGCACTCAGAGGTAACCAGGATAGCACCAGGGCAGGAAGCAGGATGCTGGCACTCCTGGACCAGTGCTCCCACCGAGCCACGCCACCCTTAGATACAGCCTCCGTCTAGAGGTAAGGTGAACAAACTGAGGTTGCCAAGCAGTGGGTGCATTTCTAATTGATTATGTAGAAATTCCTAACGAATCGTATCACCCCGGACAATGTCCCAGCTTTTAAAAGCTGGTGTTCTACACCGAGGTGTGTTTTAAGCCTTAGAACAACTTGACAAAGGACAGGGCGCAGAAAGGTAATCTAGGTTCACTCCTTTGGAAGTCGCATGAGGCTGAAGAGTTAAAAGGTCCGTTTCATGGAGGACACAGAGAGGTAGGTAGGGACGGGGCTGCTGTGGATGAGACTGAACTTCCCCCAGCTGGCCGGGAGAAGGATGGACCAGGATGGGAGGGGGCGTGTGGGGACGACGAGCTGAGAGAGCCCGTCACGTGGACACATTCGTAAATGTGCACCTGGGTGTGCTTCTCCCAGATGACCACCTGCGAAACTAAGCTGTCGGTTCACATTTAGAGAGGGAGGAATGATCAGACAGCCAGCACAGGGGAGGAAAGCAAAGCGTCATTTTTGGAGACGGCATCTCCAGGCTAGAGCCATTTCCCGTTGACCTTGAGAGCAGAGCCAGGCTAAGAGCATCACTGAGGAAAGATGAAAACCCTGCAAGGAGCAGCCAGCCAGAAGGCATAGCACACGAAATCCCTGCCCAGCCCTGGGCACTGCGTCCCCACCGCTCCCTTCCCTTCCCGAGCTCAGGAATCTGTAAGGGCAGCCAGCGCCTTGTCTTTGGGGAACGGGGAATGGCCTGCCCAAGAGATGATTCTCCTCTCCCCCAAACCCACCGCCCTGGTCTGTCTCACCTCACTGGGGCTCCTGCAACGTGCTTACTCCAATCTAGGCTCTGGAGCAATCTTTCCAAAATGAAACACTGACCCATCACTCCTCTGCTTCAAAGATTTCAGTACCTCTGCACCGCGAGGCCAAGGGGCCAGAGCTGGAGTTTCGGGGACCCAGACTGGAGTTCAAATCCGGCTCTACCCTCTGTGTCTCTGGGTACCTTGGTTTCCTTACCCATAGAACAGGAATAATCGTGTCTGTCACTTGGCATCGCAAGGCTTGTTCACAGATAAAAGCACTGAGGATGAGAACTTCCCTGCAGTAAACACCCTCTAAGTGCTATCTATTATTACAATCATTACGAGAAGTCTAATTTCTGGGGAATGACATCCAAGAGCATGAAGTGGCTGACCTCCTGCCCACCCGTCCAACTTACCTGTCTGCTCTCTACCCCCAGCCCATAGTGGTCCCCAGCCCTTATCACCCACACACTGCGCTGTTTCTCATCCAACTGCTCTGCTGACCTTTGGCCTGGGTTCCCCTCCTCAGACGTCTGCCCTCGCGGTGGGGTGGGATTCCGCGGTCATGTCTTCCCTGTCTGTCTGTGCATCTTTCTGTCCTTCTAACCGTGATATTGGAATTGTCTGTTTACAGTCTGTCTTTCCCACTAGCAAGCAGAGGATCTGAGGGTTAGGGATGGGCCTCATCCATCTTTCTGTCACTAGTGGCGAGCACAGTATCTGGTGGAGAGTTGGGGACCCGTGCTTGTTGAATGACTATATGACCTGCTTTCTTGCTTTTTTAAGGTAACAGGACGCCAAATCCCAAGCTCGCTACGGGAAGATGCCCCCTCCCTACACAGCCTCCTCCCTACCCTCCCATTTCCCACACACTTCCCAGGATCCTAGTTTCAGGTAACAGATCCTGACCTCCCATTCAAGGTGACAGCTGTAAGTTCAGAGTACTTTTCTCATCTGCAGTGTGTTTCCACGGGATTGCTGCTACTGATCTCACTGCCAAATTATTATTATTTACAGGAATGGCTGAAAAAAGATCATCTCACCACTCTAGAAAAGAATGTTCCATGCTTCCAAAACAGTTCAGTTTGCTTTTCAATAACATATTCAAAGTGGAGGTGTTTAAACAATTACAAGGTATGACTCAGTCTAACAGAACTGGGAAACAGGACGGCACTGCCCAGGCAGCAGCCAGCAGAGCCACTTGCAACCCTGGCGCCTCCCTGGTCCCCTGGCAGGAGCGGGGGGGCAGGGGCTGAGCCCTCAGGCAGGGAGGGTAGGGGGGGCAGACAGGGGGCCACCCGCAGGAACTTTTCTAGCTCTGCCCCCAGTTTTTCATAAAACCACGACCTCGTGCAAGACTTCTAATCTTCACTTAGCCGATTCACAAGTAGATGCTTAGGGATGAAGACAGATTTAGCTCAATAGTACAGCATGCCCGCTTCCGTGCCTCCCGAAGGGCTCTGCTATGCGAATTTGTTCTCACTAGGAGAGGTGTTAACAACTGTGTGCTGATAAGCCCCTGTATGTTCAGGAAAGTCGGAAGGAGAAATGTCAGCACACGGCAGGCACAAGGGCTGATGCTGAGAGATGCCAGCTTATAAAAAAGCGAGACTTCTTGTCTTTACGAGTTGAACAGTGTTACGTTACATACTCTTAAAAAGGTATCGATGGCTATAAAATTGGACTCAAAGGAACTGAGGCAAAACAATAGAGAATTAAAAAAATTTTCTGAGTGTGTTGGTTCTTCGGTTACCTTTCTACGATTCTAACCGTGAACCTTTGCATAAGTGCAGATGCTATCAATTAAATGCGGATACTAGAAACTAACAAAGATATAACTGACGTGTCACGTTCCCCAGAAATGGGGAACTCCCAGTCTCTTTCACACTCTCTTCCAAATTCTGAATAGAGGGGAGTTTACAAGACGCCGGTCAGGGATATTTACAGCAGAATAAAGAGCAAGGGAATTCTCCCAGGCAGGTGAGCGCAAGGCAATGTGCAGCTATGATGCAGTGGGGCTTCAAGCAAAGCAAAAAAAAAAAAATCCCAAAGCAAGTCACCACCTGCTTTAAAGCTGCTTAAATTCCTTCTGCCATGATTAATCATGGTCTTCGAAAACCAGGGAGAAGTGTGGCTTTACTTGGCCCTGGGGGCCTCTGAACCAATGCTCCTTCCTAATTGGTAGCAGCCGCGACTCGGCCTGGCCGCAAGCTTGTGTGACACACACACAGCGTGATTACGAGTCTACTTAACGTCAGCTCGGGGACACTGACACCCCAGGCTGCAAGTCCAGACCTGGGCCTCGCTTTTTCAACTTCTTAAAAATTTCACATTCAGCCTCATTCCCAAGAGCCAGTGGGAGGAGGTCTGGGCTGTGCAACCTGATGATAAGGGTGTCGCCCTATCTCAAGACGGCTCTGGAGTATCGGCTACTCCTCGAGGACACGGAACAACGATTCCTTTCTATCAAGTGGGCAGTGCCCCCGGAAGGTCACGGCCAGGTCAGCTACGAGCTAACACCATCCACCTGTGAGGATGTGTGAGGGCGCTGTTTTACATCTGGACGCGAGGCAGATGCTGTGTCTGATCCGCGCTTGTTTCCTTGGTACCCAGTACGGAAGCCGGCACAGAGTGGAGGCTACGTGCGTGTTTGCTAACTGAGCCTAAGGGGTCACGGGGGCAGCACCAGGGTGGGCCGGGCACTGAGGGGACTCAGGGGCATTAGACTAGACTGCAGGTTCCCGGGGAAGCAGGGCTTCTGCCTCCAGATGCAGGGGCCCTCCCGAGCTGCCAGCCCCGCAGATGTGGGGCTTCAGGCAGCAACACCAACTCTCATCTGCATCTCCAGCCAGCCTACCTTCCTGCCCTGCAGACTTCAGATCTGCCAGCCGCTAGGACGGCAGGGGCAAGGCCTTAAAATAAATCTTTCTCTCTACACGTATCCCACCGGTCTGTTTCCCTCGAGAGGCCAGACTAACAGGGTTGTTCTCCAGGGCTCAGGAATGGATTTGAAGACAGTACAGAAGGGGAGATGGAAGCCCAGGCTGCAGCTGGGGCCCAGAGGCTGGGTGTGTGCCAACCTTGGAGGTGACGGTGCCCATCAGATCAATGCTCTCACCAGCTGGCGGGCTTTCCGCAGAGCCCAGGGACAGGGATTTAGTCCTTGAACGAGTGACAATTATCATCCTGCAAACTCCTGTTTGGAGCTGCCCCCTAAGGCTCGTCGCCCGGTGGGGTTTCCCCTGCTGTCCTTCCTGCTCCTGCCACATTAAGTGGTCATCAGGGGTTCAGGCTCGGCTGGGAGCTGTCAGTGCACAACGTGGGCTCTGCAGGAGGTGGGTCCTGAGACCGGGCCGGTGAGAGGGCCGCGGGCTTCCCTTTCCCGGGCCCCCAGCTCCTCGGAGGATGCCTGTCTCTGCTCTGAGTCTCTGCAAAGGAGACCTCTGCTGGGATTCCACCCGCCGGGGGTCATTCAGTCCCAGGGAAGGAAGAAGACCTAAGACTTTCCGGAAACACAGTGCAGGAGCGGCCACCCTGGGGGCGGGGGGCCGCGGGGACCCACCTATCTCTTCGCCCAGGGACGAGTTGAGGATGGCGCCGGCCGACGTGACCACGGCGCAGGTCCGGAGCCCGCGCGGGAGCAGCCGGCCGAGCGGCACGGCGGGGACCAGCGCGCGCCAGCCGAGCGCCGAGAAGGGCGGCTCGCTGCCGTCCAGGGTGCGCACCCGCACGCGGCCCCGCAGGGCGCACAGCAGCTCGGCGCGGCTCCGCCCGGCCGCCCGGCGCCCCCGGAAGTTCACGCCGTGCTTGTTGGCGCGCAGGTAGGCGCCCATGGCCTTCTGCAGGCGCGGGTGCAGCATCCGCGCCGACGCGTCGCCCTTCCAGAGCCGGCGCAGGAGCGCCCGGGACGTGGACGAGTACAGTCGCTGCCCGTCCTCGCCCACCCCAGGCGCCGCGCTCCGGCTCTGCCTCCGGGCCCCTCGCTTCAACCACCGCCCCCGGGCGCGGCGCGCAGACAGAGCCCCCTCCGGGCCCCCCGACGTGCCCGGAGCGGCGTCCTCCGGCGGCAAAGCGCTTTGCGATGTTCTCCCCGTCTGGGGCGAAAGGAAGTCGTCTTCATTTTCAAAGCCGTCTGGGGCCCACGCCCGCAGGTCGCCTGGCCCCGCGTACAGGGGGCCATACGGGTGTCTGCGGGGCAGCCCCCTGCGAGCGTCCGCGCCCTCGGGCAGGCCCTCCGAGGCGCCCATGATGGCCCGCTGCCTTCCCTGCGCGGGCAGCAGCCTCCTGGTCTCCAGGAAGGAGAAGGAGCTGGGCGCGGGCTGGGCAGGGTTGCTGTCGGTGAAGTACAGGAAGATCGCCAGAAAGAGGAGACCCCAAGCGAATATCCCGCAGAGCATTCCTTGTCTCCATTGCTTCAAGTGTGGTTTCATGGCAGGTCTGCGGGGTCAGCACCTGGCGTCCCGAGGCGGCGGGAGGCGGGATGGACCTGAAAAACAGCCGGGTGTCACGGTGAGGCGCGCGGGACAGCGCTGGGGACAGTCTCTTTAGAGGGTCTCGGGAGGGCTAGAAGGGGCATCAGAATCCAGGGTCATCCGGAGCTTCGGCCACATTCGGGGGTCACACGCCCCCCACCCGCACATCTGCAAGACAAGGGGTCCCACTGAGGCAGGACGTAGATGCCGCCCCCCAAGGTAAGCAAGTGGAGATTTGTCCCCTGGGGCCCGATACTCCCAGACGAGAATAGCAGGACAATCGAGACAGGAGGCTGGGCCCTGCCCAGAGAGAAGGGAAGAGACCACAGATTCCTCATGCTGGAAGTCAGGAGACCTCCCTGACTAGAAAGCTCCTTGGAGGTCAAAACGGGAGTGATGTCAAGTCTACCCATAGGCCTCTCCGCTAGAATCCATCTCGGCTAAGAGATGCACACACACACGGGGAGGACCCTGAGATAAACCAGATACGGACTCAGAACCAGGCAAAGCAAGATGACCGGCCAAAGGAAACCCGGAAGAAATGCCCCATATAAGTGATTCAAACTGCCACGAGGGCACGACTCTCTCTCTGAGTCCGCCCGTGTGTCTATCCATGCGTACTTTACCCTCTTCCTCCTAATAAACACTCTACTTGTTTCACTACTTTCTGTCTTTGTGGGAATTCTTTTCTGCAAAGCCGAGGGGCCAGGGCCTTGTCACTGACCACAGGTCTCGTGGCTTGGAGTCCGTGCTCTCAGTGCCGCGGCCCAACCTCGGTCTCTGGCTGGGAACCGAAACCCTGCTTCAAGCCGCTGCCGGCCGAGGCCAGCCGAGGTCACCGCCGCCTCAGCTGAGGGTCTTGGGAGAGGGGAGATGCGGTGGGTGTACCTTGGAAAACCTCTGGAGGCGCCTCAGTGATGTGTCCACCTCCCCACCGAGGGCTGCTTAACCCGGGCCCATCCCAGCAAGTCCCATCCCGCAGCTGGGTTACAGATTCCAGTTTGGCGAAGCAGGCAGGAGGGCTCAGCGGAGTCCGCCCTCTCGCACCTCTCGTCAGACCACCACAGGCTCACAGCTCAGATACTGTACAGCAGCACGGTGGGCTCTGCGTTTCACGGGAAACTTCCAGAAGGGCCCCAGTAAGCGATGACCCAGGGACTGCGGCTGCAGGGGAAGGTGATGTCGAGGTGTCTGTGAACCTCAAAGCAGCCCCCAGATAATCGCCCTCACCGTGAGCCTCTGATGGAATAAAAGGGACAGATGTCAAAATTCTAAACAAGGGAGGAGACGAGAGAGCTAGGCGAGCCTCCAGCTGGGAAAGGGTGAGGAAGGAGGCTGAGATGAAAGGACAAGATACAACAGAGTCAGAGAGAAGGACCCTCTTCTCCACTCAGTGGCGCAGCCCACGATGATCGCCTTTTTGTTACTCAGGTAGCAAGCACAGTGCTTGGCGCTAAAGGAAACGACAAAATATCAATAAGAAACGCACCTAATGCGGCTGAGAGCAGATCACGGAGTCGTCATAGTGGCCCTCGCTCTTTCCCCCGTCCCTATATGAGCCAGTCTTCACAGGGGGCCTCTCCTATCAGTATGGAGGGTCCTCAAGAAACTAAAAATAGAGTTGCCATGATTCCGCAATTCCACTCCTGTCAGGAAGAACTCTACTTAGAAAAGATACATGCACCCTTATGTTCACAGCAGCACTATTCCCAATAGCCAAGACATGGAAACAACCTAAATGTCCATCAACAGAGGAATGGACAAAGAAGATGTGGTGCATGTATAGAGTGGACTATTACTCAGCCATAAAAAGAATGAAATAATGCCATTTGCAGCCACATGGATGCAACTAGAGATCATCATACTAAGTGAAGTTAGTCAGAAAGAGAAAGACAAATACCATATGATATCACTTATATGTGGGATCTAAAGTACGACACAAATGAACTTATCTATGAAACAGAAACAGACTTGCAGGCATAGAGAATAGACTTGTGGTTGTCAAGGCGGTACGGGGAGGGAAGGATTAGGAGTCTGGGGTTATTAGATGCAAACTATTATATACTGATCTACATATATAGTAATGCAAGCAAAGCCTTGGAAAAGGACAAGCATAAGGAATACTAAGTGAGCTGCGGGAGCTTTAAGCTGGACAGCCCAGAGCGCAGCACAGGCCGGCCCTGAATAAGTACTGGCTGAAAGAATGATGTGTGTGTGTGTGTGTGTGTGTGTGTGTGTGTGTGCGCGCGCGTCGAGGGTGGGAGCTGTGTGTCTGCAGGTGTGCATAGCTGTGTGTTGGTGACGGTGTTGGAAGAAGTGGGGAGACCATTTGGGGGGAAACCAGGCTGGGAAGCTGCCCTTCCAGCCTTGGGGGTGGGGATGGGGGCCTACTGGCAAGTCGGGGCCACGTGCTGTGTGAGGTGCTGGTGGCAGGGGCTTTCAGGGGAGTGGGGGGCAGGGAGGAAGGAGGGAGGAAGTGGAGTAAGGGGGGCCTCAGCAACAAGCAGACACCCCGGAAGCCCGTCTGATGGGAGGGGCTCGTAGAGGGGACCCTCCCCCACCTCCAGGCCTCCAGGAAAACCAGGAGGCAGGTGACGACAAGACCGTAATGCAAGGGCAGGGGTTTTACTCACATAAGAACTGAAATCAAAGTGGGTGATCCCTAGGGCAGTGTAGTCACCTGGGGACGCTATACACCGTCTCTGGTGGAAAAGAAGATGTGCGAAAGTGAGAAGCCCACATGCCTGTTACAGACGGACACGGGTCCTTTGCCCTCTTCCCATGGAGAGGTGAGTCTGTGTCTCCCCGCCTTGAGCAGGGGAGGGGCTCTGACCGGGTACCAGGCCCAGGTGCAGCAGCTTCCACGTCCTGCCTTTAAAACGCTCACGGTGGGGGAGGTAGCCACCAGCAAAGACAGACGTCTCTCTCACCCGAGTCCACCATGCAGTGAGGAAGCCCGAGCTAGCTGCGTGGGAAAGGCCACGTGGACCGAGAGAGGTCCAGCCAAGCCCGGGCTGCCCAGCTGCCCCAGCCTCTCAGTGCCTCGGAGTCCAGCCCAGTGGAGCGTTCAGATGACTTCAGCCCTGGCCAGCCTCTGGCTGCAGCCACACGTCAGACCCCAAGTGAGAACCCAGCGGAGCCCAGTTAACCCACAGGACCAGGAGTGATCGTGACAGGTCGCTGTTCTGAGCCGCTAAGTCTGAGCTGATCTGCTGCATCAGAAACGACGACTGGAGCAATGCCAGATGAGGGGAACCCAGAATGCATCCAACAGTCCAGCCCCTCCGAGGGGTTATGTGAAAGCAACATTCAGTGACCTGTTTCAGTTGTGGCTACTTAACAAGTGTTTGCTTTACCCCGTAGTCACGTGAAAGCAAGCCTGTAGATTTCCCTCGCAGTCATACATCAAACCCATATACAGAACGTGGTCTCACGAAGCCAGAAACAACGATGCCAAAAAAAGAACGTACAAGAAATAATGCCAGGGACTTCCCTGGTGGCGCAGTGGTTAAGATTCCACCTGCCAATGCAGGGGACACGGGTTCGAGCCCTGGTCCGGGAAGATCCCACAGGCCGCGGAGCAACTAAGCCCGTGAGCCACAACTACTGAGCCTGCGCTCTAGGGCCCGCGAGTCACAACTACTGAAGCCCGCGCCCCACAACTACTGAAGCCGGCACGCCTGGAGCCTGTGCCCTGCAACAAGAGAAGCCACCGCAATGAGAAGCCCACGCACTGCAATGAAGAGTAGCCCCCGCTTGCTGCAACTAGAGAAAAGCCCACGCGCAGCAACAAAGACCCAATGCAGCCAAAAATAAAATAAATAAATAGATAGATAGATAAATAAATAAAAAAGAAAGAAAGAAAGAATGCCAGCAGTTTACTTGCTCCGTGCCAGACCCTGTGCTCACTTAATACTTCTTCTGGATTATCTCACTTGGTCTTCCCAGCACCTAGTAAGGTAGGAAATACGGCGATGTCCATTTTATAGATGAGGAGGTTGAAGCCCAGAGAGGTTAAGTAACTTGCCCAAAGCCACAGAGATAACAAGCAGCAGATAGCACATAAAAACCCATCTGCTCACTTTTTTTTTTTTTTTTTTTTTGCGGTACGTGGGCCTCTCACTGTTGTGGCCTCTCCCGTTGCGGAGCACAGGCTCCGGACGTGCAGGCTCAGCAGCCATGGCTCACGGGCCCAGCCACTCCGCGGCATGTGGGATCTTCCCGGACCGGGGTACAGACCTGCGTCCCCTGCATCGGCAGGCGGACTCTCAACCACTGTGCCACCAGGGAAGCCCCATCTGCTCACACTTTTAACACTAAGTTCTGATTCCATCTGACTGTACCAGACGAGGCCATCTATTCTAAATACGCCTTCTTAAACTGTCTGTGGGGAAGGATCATTCTCGCCCTAAACTGTCGCAATCTGAATACTTTCGCATTTCCATTCCTGACCGTCTCGGCAATGTCCCCATGCTGGGAAAGCTTCTCAGGGCTCACCAAGTTCTGTCCGTAGCTCATCAATGAGCAGTATGCAGGCGGGCACTGCCTGGGGACCACACTTTGAGCAGAATCTGCTAAATGATCTTCCTAAACCTGTCCATTGAGGAGCCAGTGCTTCAAACTGTGATGCTCCAGCCTGACGATCTAAAAGCTGTTTCCAGGATTTCAACGTTTGTATTAGAAAGCACAAAATTACACTTAATAGCAGTTATCCTGCTTCCCCCGCAGCTGAGTGCCGTGCAACACAGCTCTGACACCAACCACTGCAGTTAGCGGGCACCCCACGGGGAAAGGACTCAGTCCCAAGAGACTGCCCCCCCACTTCCGACACCAGCCTGAAGCAGGGTCCCCAGGCCACCTGCGCTTCTTGCAACGGGGAAGAGTCAAATCTGACTCCATGTTGGCTCTGTTTCTTTTACTTTCATCTTCGCTTTCTGCTGCCTTTGTTCACTGAAAGGAGACTGTACACAGTGGCCTGCCTTGGGGAACCCCGCCCCTCTGCCTGAAGGTTAAACCAAAGTGCCTTTGTTCAGGGAAGCATCCGGACCCTGTCCACCTGAGGATGGCGGCAAGGAACAAGAAATGAACGCAAATGAACCCAGCCTCCCCGAGGCTGGCCATTCCAGGGGATATCTGCAAGTCTTATGGCCTTTTCACTTTACTTCCTCATCTCCTCCCGCTCTCTGTTCTATTGAAGAAACTGGCATCCAAACCCCGATAAGATGGTTATTTTGAGACACTAGTCTGCTATCTTCTCGCTCTGCCCGTTTTCTGAATAAAGTCGTATTCCTTGCCTCAGCACCTCGTCTCCCAATTCATGGGCCTGTCGTGCAGCGAGCAGAGCTCGGACTTGGTAACATTCTGACTGTGTGGTTACCAATTTGGGGGCTTCCCCATGACACCCTCAGGTTTGAAAACTTGCTAAAAAGACTCGCAGAACTCAGGAAAGCGCTAAACGAATGATCACAGTCTTTTGGGAAGGGCTACACAGAGTCCAAGGTCTGGGTGGGGCTCATCCCAAGGGCAGAGATTCCATGTCCTCTACCCTTGGTGTGGAGGGATGTCACCCTCTGGGGACATGAATGTGTTCACCAACCACAAAGCTCTCCTGAGCAGTGGACCCCCGAGTTATGCTGGGGTTTCGTTAGGTGCACATCACGGAGCTAATCGTTGGCCATGTGACTGAATTCACACTCCAGTCCCCCTCCCATCCCCAGAGGTCAGGCTGGCCCGAAGCCCCTCATCACAGGGTTTGCCTTTCTGGTGATCGGCCCCCATCCTGGGGGTCACCAAGAGTCACTTCAGTAGCATAACAAAGACACTCCTGTAAGTCAGGAAATTCAAGGGTTTTAGAAGCTCCATTCCTAGAACTGGGACAAAGACCAAATCATTACAGCACAGCAAGGTTGTAGTAGCTAATTTAAAAGGCAGTCTTTTCTGGCTGGAATCCTTCTTACCTGGCTGCCTGCACTGAGAACAGCTCTGAGGCTCATCCTGGTGGATCACTAAAGAATAGGAAACAGAGGTGTCTTATTCCAGCATTCGCTTCAGAGACTATTTTTAAATCTCAAAGTGGGGCGTGTACCCAGGGCTGCGGTGGGGGAAGCCTTGACCTGCCGGGAGGAGCTGGGGGCCAGCGCACCCTAGGCCAGCCGACCCCCAGCTGCCTCCCTTCAGTGGGGTCAGGAGGCCACGGGAACTGGGCTGGGAGGGGACCCGCCACATCTCAGGGCAGGGCTCAGAGCCTCACACACAGAGCCTGCTTTATACGGAAATGCCTGGCTCCCAGCCGAAGGCTCGAGAAGCTGTTTCCTTCGTGGGGGGATGAGAGACATGAAAGGGAGCGAAGTAATGAGCGGAGGTACGGGGACTCAGAGGGAGGAAAGGAAAAGCCCTGCAGGACGGATGGGGCTGTGAGGGGCCAGGACTCGGGGAGACGGGGTCCCCTCCACCTGGTGCCCTGAGAGATGGAAAGGGCAGGGTCTGTGAGGCCTTGAACGCTGAGAAAAGAACAGCATACCAAGGCACAGGACGCCTTCTCATCAGGTGAGACCTGCCTGATGCTCGGTAATAACAGAAGGCGTGGGCTCGCAGCCCTGCTCCGGGTGAGGCTTCAACTGTTAGCAGCACCCTCTGTCACTGCAAACCTCTCCTGTCAATTAAGGGAACATCCTCCCAAACGATGAAATCTCAAGGCAGCGCAGATCCTCTGCTAGCAAAATGCTGTAGGCATCATGACATGCATCATGGCCCCAGCCACCAGCATCTTTGCAAAAATCCAGGACACAGAGAGGTGGAGGATGCCGTCAAAGTCCGAGCCGTGGACCAGTCTTTTCCTTAAAATAACCGAAGAGCCTAATAGGAAGACACGTTGGATAAACAACAGAAAAGACACACCTTTCCCCACTAGCACATTACATCTGAAATACTGTAATGATACAGCTCAAACAGGTAGCATCTGTTACACTTGCCGCTCCATTCCGTCATGAGCAGGGGGACATAAATTGCATCAGGGAGATACAAATAGAGGCCCCCAGGCGATGATGAAAATGGGCCCCCGATCACGGGTTCATGCAGCCTCGTCGGGGATGAAGACAGTGACTGAGGCTTCCGAGGTCCTGCCAGGTTCCCGGGAAGAGGACTGGCAAGGTTAGATGCATCGTCTGTGCCGTGTGGCTTTCTCTTCTCTCCCATAGCAATTCCAACATTACCACCCGGCCGTGCTAGGGCACAGATTTCAAGTGGATGGTCTCTGCCTACTTGAACTAATTTTCTCTGATCCCACCTTTCTCCCACTTTCTGTCGCCTTTCTAGCCAAGCCTCTAGGAAGCCTGTACGATAACACAGAGACAATGATTAGAGACAAAACAAAAAAGTGACCCACTGTGAGAAATCATTTTGATGGTTCTACCTGCTCCGGAATTCCGCTGCCCAAATCTTAGCTACTAATTCTCAAAGAAACGCGTCCCACTGCTGCACAGATGTTAGAGGAGCATGAGAGCATTTAAGTGTTTCTTCAAGTCATTCAGAAAGAAATCACATTCCCCAAAAGGCACAATTTATGACAAGCTGTCCAATGAAATTATGAAATGTAAGCACCACCACAGACAGACATTACGTACGATGCAGCTGTGGATTAATCCCTTCTTATTTCGTTAAAGGTTAGGAGAAGTTACTTCCGGGCTGCCCCGTTTGAATGATGTCCTTCCTACACCCTGAGGTTGACAAGCTTGGTCACTGGTTTTCTTGAATGTAGAGTTTTTTTTTAACACACGTTGATTGATGTGTCTGCTACAACTGCCATCTGGCCAGCTTTTCTCTTGGTTGGAGAAACACTCGTGCCTTTTTTTGTGTATAGAAGTTGTCTCAGTTAAATCTAAGTATTTGTTTTAACTCTGAAATAATAATAAAGAAGATTTAGTGTGTGAGCTATAGTGAGGCACTCATGGATCTTAATAGCCTTCAGGAGTCATTTTCTTTCAAGAATCACTTTTCTAAAATTAGCTCTCATCACATGTCCAAGAACACACTCGGCCTGCAGAGCACGGGGAGGGTGCCGTCCCAGCCTCTTTACCGCCTCAGGGGGGTCCTTTCACAAAGGACCCAGTTTCTTTTCTTTTTTCATTTTCTATAAATGCAAGGAGTCCTCAAGGCCACTAAGGGTCCCCTCCCTAGTGCATTCCCTCTCCATCCCAGCCCATTCTTAAGCTAATGTCTACAAGAACAGAAAGAAAACGTCAGCAGGGTCGAGGAGAGCTCAGTGGTGGTGGGAGGGTAGCCCCTTCTCTGCACCTCCCGCCTCCGCAGGACTGCAATTCATCCTCGGGGAGGAAAGGGCAGCCACAATGCTGGCAGCTTCTGGCCAGTCTCCTCGTGACCCCAGGCCCCAGCAAGAACGGAACAGTCCCAGATGGGGGGAAGGATGCCGCGAGGGCTGGACCACTTGAGGGAGGTCGCTTGGCAAAGGTATAAGTTATAAAAAGTAGTGCCAGGCTTTCCCTTAGTTCAAAATTTGGATGCTGGGGCAATGTCAGTGCAGACGAGTGTGAGCTACTTGAAGCTGTGTGAGCGGCTCCCAGCAAAAGTAACTGGTGTCGTGCACTCGGGTTAGGTCAGGTCGGACTGGGTTGGTATCATGAACGGTAGCTGTCAGGGTGGTGGACCTGCCGTCACCAGGTGCCTCCACGGGCCAGACACTTCACCCAGGGCCTCATCTACACCGTCTCATTTTAATTCTTCATTTTTAGTTTAACCTTTATAACAAACTCCTTTACACACATTATTATTCTCATTCAGCTCTGAGTGGTTCCTTTCCCGTACATTGTTCCAAAACCCTGTCTTTTTGCACTGTATCTTGAAGCCAGGGAAGGTGCACCACGCTTAAAGTTTTAATGCAATTTTTTTCCCTTCTTTTTTTTCCCTTCACAAAGTACCATATGCTGCATTTCAGCCTAGCTCCGCACGTTGATAATAAAATCCCGTTTTCCCTAACATCCCTCTTGACGTTCAGTGGATACACGATCCTCCCAGGTGGGCCTCAGAACCACACAGCTCCGCGCTGGCGGTCACTGCAGAGAGCTTCGCCTGGCGCGTCAACCACGCGGCTTCTGCCCGGTCAGAAGGGGAGGCCGGCTCCTGGCATTGCCAGAGAGGCTCCAGGTGTGAAGGCTCGTGATCGCAGGGGATTTGCTCTCTTGGTAGGAAGACAAACGATGACTCTGACTGCCTCCTCTGTCCCAAGGTGGGTGAGTGTACAGAGGAGCGACCAGGACTGAAGTCATCCTGGGCTGCGTCAAAGAGGAGGGGACCAGAGGCGGGCACTGAGGGACAGCGCGCTGTGGGAGGGGGTAGCCACCTCCAGCCAGGGCAGTGCCTGAGCCAGGGCTGCCTGGTGAGCAGACGGGTGAGCAGCAGCGACGGGATCTCCAGCCAGACAAGGATGTGCCCTGTCGTTGAGGTCCTGGGGCCATCTTTCTGGGTCAGTTGGTCAGCAGTCCAAGGTCTGTCCTCGGGTGGCAGGGCAGATGGGAAAGGGTTTAGAAGGCAAAGGCGAGCGGCTCTGGGCAGCTTTTAGCTTCCGGGGCTTTCTGCAAGGAGGCGGCAGGGGCTAGCAGGGCGGGGGGAGGCGTTCCTGATGCCCGTCACTGGCTGTGCAAGCTGCCTGCCAGCTGGGGGCTCTGGCTGCCTCCATCACAGCCGTCTGTTGCAGACACGGTGGTCTGTTTGTTTTGCAATCATTATTATTGGAATATTTACGCTTTGTACCAATCACGTGCCACAAGGGCTCACGGCTGCAGCAGTAAACTAGCTTCACACTCATACTGAAGCGTCAGGATGGGAGACTGCATACCTGCCACTGAGATGTAAAATTTCCCCCCGATCCCTCAAATGTAAGTGGGCTTCGCAGTGGGGGTGCCGGTGTCCGGCAGGCGGTTCTTACAAGGAGGCCTCTGTACCAGCAGAAGCCCCCTTCCTTAGGAAGAGCGGGCCTCCCCTTCTCGCCCGAGAGGCGTCCAGAGCATCACCGTGGGCCGGCAGGGAGTGCGACGCGGTGGGGAGGGGTGCTGGCACCACGCAGGAGGCAGCTCAGGGCCACCGTCCCCGGCCACACTCTGCGCGTTGCACGGTGAGACGGATGCCTCTACAGCGTGTGGCTGACCACGAGGCCCCGGGATGGGACAGGCTGTTCACATCCTCCTTGTCACCTTGGGTAATCCTTTAAGCCTCAGTGTCTGCATTCAGCGAGTGTCATACACAGCCTGGTCCTCATGGGTCTACGAGACTTAGCACAGTGACTGGCTCACAGTGAGAGCTCAGGAAATAGTATCTTTCAGTCCAGGTTTTGGATCTCTGTAAAAGTAACCCAAGCCTGGATTTCACTGTGTGACTATTGGTCCCATGTATATACCCTGGAGGGTTCACTGGTGGGCATCCCTTCAATGACCCCAAATGGATGTGCCCTGGTTTAGATAAACACCTGGCCCCGATCAAGCGGACAAGCACTAAGTGAGCCCCCCAGTGAACCCCCTGCCTGACGTTTCGGTCGTAAAAAGTAGGCCCATCATGGACTGAATACCTGAGGAGCATATCTTCTAATGGCTTCGTCCTGCTCAGAAGTTTTTTCTAATTTATGCAGCTGTAATTCAACGAATATTTATTAAACCTAATGTCAGATTGAATAGCTATCACCTGATCCTTTGCCCTTGAGGAAATAAAGTACATTCTTGGGGGAGCATTAGATTTAAATTCTTGGGCAGCAGACCAAGGAACGGAAAGCATACTGAAGATTCAAAATCCAAAATCTCTCTGCAGTCTGGAACTGGGGCATCTCACAAGAGCCCAGAGGCGAGAGGCTGCTTCGGAGACCCCCTCTCGCGAGACTTCAAACACCCCACGCGGCCCTTGAGTCCCGTCAGAAGGAAAGCATCTTACGTGGGCAAAAGCCGCCTCTTAAAAAACCAAGCTCACTGCTCGAGCTTCATCTCCAAAGACCAGTGCAGATAAATCTCAGAGAAATGTTGACGGGAAGACAGGAGCTGCAAAAACAAACACAGCGCGTCCTACTGTTTATGTAAACTCTGACAACCCGATACAAGCTACAGCTAGAAGCTCCTCCGGGGAGGGAGGGAAATAGCCTGGGTGACAGGAGGGGCAGATCCTGAGTTATCACTCAAATACGTTCTGTCTCATCAAGACAAGATCTGGAGGAAGACGGCAAAATATTCATATCTATTCAATCTGGGTACCGGAAACTCTCTTACTATCTTCTCTACTTTACGCAGGCTTACCGGAAACTCTCTTACTATCTTCTCTACTTTACGCAGGCTTACAGTACTTATGATTTTAAACATAACAAAAGTTGTCAACATAAAACTTGTCCTGAAAGTTGTAAAAACAAGAAAGAGAACTCATTAATTGTGTTTATACTTATGTCTCTATTTCCTAATCCCTTTAGGTCATGATTCCTGCTAATACATCAGCACAAAATAGAAATCGAACATTGTACGCCGGATGCCAGCTTGGGTTAAAACTTTCATGTGACAATGTTATCAGTCTGGAAAAGAAAAACTTAAAAGCTAAAGTGATTTACGAAGGCATAAAAGAGCTCGGAGCTCACAGTGGGCTGGGAGAAACACATTAATTTTTGTGTTTTAAAACACCTATACACACATATCACGGAGTGAAATAGAAAACCAACCCGAAGATTTAATATAAAACATGAGACTTCAAAGACAATTCTCAGTGTGGAGCTTTCAACTCTGCCCTGTGAGCTTCAAAGCCAAGTTCTCCATCCGCAGAGCCCCCTGTGCAAAGGTGTGAGGGGCTAGGGTGGACTCAGCGGACATCAGGACAGCCCAGACATGCTTCAGATGTTTTCTCTCTAGCTTGCTTCTCCAGTTTTCATTTTCAAGACCAGTAAAAAGTTTCCAGGTTATGAAATCATTTCTGAAGTTTCTAACTCTGAGGACTGGCCACTCATTACAACATCCCCTAATTGTCACCCACCCCGGGTCACGGCCAATCACCGGGTCACTGTGCCCATGTCAAGAGCCAGACAATTGTTTTTGTATCTGGTGCGTGTGTGCCCACGAGCACAGCGCTGATCTTCCATTACTTCCTTCATTCGTAAATTCCACAGATGTCTGGACACCTGCTACGTGCTGGATTCCAGGTGTACGATGCTGAGCAAATCAAAGAATAAACCCCCCCCCGCACTGAGCCTAAAGTGATTTGGAAAAGACAGACACCAAGTTCGTAAGTAAGTCTGGCAGGACACTGTGCATCCTAACTGATGGTTTCCACTTTCCCTTTTGCCCCTGACTTTCCTCCCTTCACAGGGACAAACAGAAGACTTCCCATGCCCAAGGATGACAGTCACAGAGGAACCAGGAGCCCAGTACGTAAATTCTTGGGAGTTTAAGTTCAAAAGCTGTATTTCAAGGGGTGGGGAAGGGGAGGACAAAAATTTGGAAGGATACTTGCTGAGCCGGTTTCTCTTGCCCAAGGGGAGATAAAAACTCTCTCTGGGCTGATGGAAAAGGAATTGAAACAGAAGAGTGAGACACATGTGCTGTGTGTCTGTTTATTGAAGTCTAGTTGATTTCACTATTGTGTTAGTTTCAGGTTACTGCACAGTGATCCATGTATATATATCTCTATCCCTATATGAATTGAGTAGAGTTCCCTGTGCTATACAGTAGGTCCTTGTTGTTTATCTATTTTATATGTAGTAGTGTGTATCTGTTAATCCCAAACTCCTAATTTATCCCTCCCCACCTTCCCGCTTTGGTAACCGTAAGTTTGTTCTCTACGTCTGCAGGTCTATTTCTGTTTTGTAAATAAGTTCATTCGTATCAGTTTTTTAGATTCCACACATAAGCAATATCATATGGTATTTGTCTTTCTCTGTCTGACTTACTTCACTCAGTATGACAATCTCTAGGTCCATCCATGTTGCTGCAAATGGCATTATTTCCTTCTTTTTTATGGCTGAGTAAGATTCCATTGTATATATGTACCACATCTTTATCCATTCATCTGTTGATGGACATTTAGGTTACTTCCATGTCTTGGCTATTGTGAATACTGCTGCTATGAACATTGGGGGGTGCATGTATCTTTTCGAATTAGAGTTTCATCTTTTCCGGATATATGCCCAGGAGTGAGACTGCTGGATCACACGGTAGTTTTATTGGTAGTGTTTTCAGGAACCTCCCTACTGTTCTTCATAGCGGCTGCACCAACTTACATTCCCACCAACAGTGTTAGGAGGGTTCCCTTTTCTCCACACCCTCTCTAGCATTTAACGTTTGCAGATGTTTTGATGATGGCCATTCTGACCGATGTGGGGTGATACCTCATTGTAGTTTTGAGTTGAAATTCTCTATTAATTAGCGATGTTGAGCATCTTTTCATGTGCCTGTTGGCCATCTGGATGTCTTCTTTGGAGACAGAGTGGAACTTTTTAATGGAGATTTCATGTAGCTGGTTGCTTGCTCTCAACCCTCCTTGCTCCTTCCCCCTGTAAGACACGTGCGGTCTTGACCTCCACGAGGTACACGGCGTGCGTGTCCTGCTTGTCTCTCTGACCTCACTTCCCACACTTGGCCCCATGCTCCCAGGGGGCCCTGAGCACCAGGAGGCAGACCTGTCTTTTCTAAATGCTTAACCACTTGGGGAACGTAAAGAATGAAGGACTGGGAGACCAGGGCTTCAGGGCACGGCTCAGATGGGGGGCCTGGGGAGGTCCTGTGGAGGCAGTGAGGTGTTAGCCCAGGATAAACTGATGATGGGGAGTCAGGTACCCAGCCGCCAGGTGCATCACACACCGAACAAGAGCTGTGGAGGCAGGGCAGGGAGGAGTTAGCATGCTGAGGCCTGAAATCTGGGTAGCCTCTGGGTAGATCACAGACCTCCCATAAAGTTCAAACCACCTGTTCCTTAATCTACACACACACCGGCCTCTGTGAAATATGCTAACAAGAACTTGTGAGAAACACTATAATTTTAGTGTCTTCCTCACATCTAATGACAGCAGTAAAATGCAGTGGGTTTCAACCTCCCCGTCTGAGCTCAGTAAAAACCTTCCCTCGCAGATAGTTTCAGCTAAAACCGAATGACACACAACTGAGATTTGGGAACTCAGACGTACGACTTCTGGAAGTTTACTTTGTGACATACGGAACCAGGAAGGAGAGAAAAGTGAACGTAGTAATATATCTACACGCCCCAGCCTTGACTGACGGCTCAAGTTTTGCAGGGCTTCAGCGGGACGGGGAGGTGGCACTGAGGGTGCACCCGCGCCGAACGCCGGAACCCAGACCCGCCCCGGCGAGAGGCCTGCCCAGCTCAGGAAAGGTCAGGCGCAGAAGTTCAAGGAAGACCAGAAGGGTGAGGCCGCAGCTGTGGCAAGTCATCAGAATCTGAACCGAAAGCCAGCTAGGATGACAGGGGAACAGTCCAGCAAAGGAGAGGAAGGATGCTGTCTGAAAACTGCGAGTTTCTGAGGTGACGGATGGGGTCGCATCATCTGAATCCTGGTTCACTATCTGTGCCAAACAAGTCGTCTGGGAATCTCCCCACCCGAGCCCAGCCCAGCCCCTCCCTCCTGCTACTGTAATTTCTCTCTGGCCTGGAAAAGCTTTCTTCTAGCTTTCTTCTAATTCTTATTTAAGTCGTGGCATATAAGCTGCCCATCCACTCCTGATGGGAATTCACACACATACACACACACACACACACACACACACACACACACACACACAATGTACGAGCAATTATTATATGTCCAGGCACTGTGCTAGACGGTGGGGATTAAAAGGACAATACGACACAGTCTTATCCTCCGTGATTCTATAATTTAGAGAGAATAACCGCTAACACTGTCTTCATGGTGCCTGTGTCAGCCAAGAGTATTTCATTATTAAGTGGAAATGATGTTCATTTCTTCTTTCTTACTCTATGTAAATACACAAATACTATTATAATTAGGGTCTCTGTATCTACTTTCCATACTAAGTGAAAGTTCTGTAGCAGAGAAAAAAAAAATCACTGCTCCAACATTTATTCACTCATCAAACGTCTCTTGTAAGAAGCACTCTGACCTAAGATTATTAGCAGTCATACCATATTAGTACATGCAGCTTAACCAAGACGCCAGCACCACGGCACCACGGTGATCAAACAGCTCCAATCTTTCCTTTGCCTCTCCTGCCAGTATGCATTTGTTCATTTTATTTCTGCTCTTGGCGAGATTTAAATAAAGGCTTTTTTCTTTGTTCTACAAATGTTTGCAGCAGCTATGTTACAATGACTTAACACGGCATTAACTCCAGTATAAATATACACTCCCAGATTGCTTTTTGAAAAAGGAAAATGTTTACAATCTTTATCACAGAAACACTGAATTCATCGGCCTAAAATTTATTTAAAATGTCAGATGAGTTTGATAAAAATCTGTATCGGACACACACACACACACACAAATCTGTATCGGAATTCATTTCTGAACAGTGTACAGTTATTACCTTGAATTCAAAGGAAAAGAATACACTATGTTCTGGTTTTCTCAGAATGTCAAGTTCAAGTTCAGCCGTGTATGGCCCCTGTGGGTCTACTCTGCATTACTCGCTAAAAAAGCACCTCTCACTTCGTTGCCCTTCTCATTTTAGTATACATTTTTAGTCCCACTTCTACAGTAAAACAAAGTATCAGTTGTAAGTGAAGACAACTGCGAAGCGTGGACCGAGATGAATGCAATTTTATTATCTTTTACATTTAGTGCCTTTACGCGGGGACTAAACAGGTGGGTCACATAAGAAGAACGAGTTTCTAGAGGGATGCAGAGAAGGGCAGGAGAGAAAAGTGACTCAACACTTGAGAAAATACATCATTGAACTACTTTAAATCTAATTAATTTGATGAATAAAATATATTTCTACTTTACCCCCCCCCCAAATAGAGGAACACAATGATAGAATGATGAGTTCATTGTTCACAATGTAAATGTGGTGTTTGTCTTGGAAAAGCCACAGAACATGAAATGCGTGCTGATAATTTTTTCCCCTCCACCCGGGAGACGTGGGAGCTTTCACAAAAGCTGGGGGAGACCTTACAAAAACTCCCACTTCCTCTTTCTTGCATTGAGGTACCCACGGTCTGGGGACGCGCAGTGCGTCATCTGCGGCTACAGAGCTGGCTGGTGGTGGACAGAATGAGAACACAGGTCCCCGGGCTCAAGCTCACACCCTCATTCTGTCTTGTTCTCTGTCATTAAGAGATGGAAATAGATGGAAATACCTAAAACCCACAGAAACCTCTTCTACTAGCATCACACTCCTTGTCGTCTAAAGATACTAAACAGATCGGGTCATGGATTTTACTTCCTTACTTCCACAATTTTATAAAGTTCAGTAGCTGAACAGAAGGCTGCGGGAGTTGAATAGGAGGAACATTGAGAATCAAGTTACTATGCTGTAAAGTCTGTAGAATCATCCCAGTGGAGCTCAAGACATCTTGGGGAGCCCAGGTGGTCCCCCGTGCAAGGCACGGTGGTTCTGAGGTTGGCCTCGGAGCAGACTGCCACGAGGTGGCATCCAGGGCACACAGGCAGGACTCCTGGGGCCTGTGTCCCCGAGGAAAACACACTGGCAAGTGGGGAGACGTGTGGGTCCCCCAGGTGCCATGGCAGGACCTGCGCTCCTTAATTAACCTCTGCTGTCTCTGCTCTCTCAACTGTAAGATAAGGAGTAACGACGGCCCTGAACATCTCACAAGGTGATCGTGGGGACAGATGGAGACTGGGTGTCAGAGGGCTGTGAAGCTGGGAAGAGCCTTATTATTACCGTGTGTGTCCTCTCTTCCTGGTGGTGAGGACACTGAAGTAGAACGATACTTCTGTGTGTGCTGTTGCACGTACGTTAAAAATGAAACCTCCTGGGCTCTGCTCCAGACTTGCTGAAATCCCAGGGGCAGGGGCCGCACACCTGCATTGCAGAAGCTTCCCTTTGGATGTCGGCCCTCGCATGGGTTGCGTGAGTGACTGAAATCCAAGGGCGGGAGACAGGACAGGCCCTGCACCCCCGCCCCACCGTGCGGTCAAGAGGTGGTTTCGCAGGAAGCCCCAAACTACCCACAGAACTACCCGCAGACGCCCGTCTGGCCACAATCTCACAATCCCCGTCACCTTTCCCCAAACCAGCCTCCACCTTGACACCTGCAACCCTGGACCCCGCACGCAATGCCCGACTTACATCTAAGTGCCTCTGCAAGGGCTGTTTCCTCTGCAGGAAAACTGGGGCTGTCACCTTTCAAGAACCAGCCTGGGCATCCTTCCCTGGCCACTTTCTGGGCTACCCGGCGCCACACGGGTGCCTGCTTCTCCTACAGGCAGAACCAACGGCGGAACTTTGCATGCCTGATGCACAGATAAATGAATGAAAGGAAAAAGAGAGTGTAATTATACTTAGAAAAATTTTCCCAGAGCGCTGAACACTATTACCTTTGCAAAACATATTCAGATTTCCATTCTACCGAAGAAAGATGTTAAGGAGCTGAGTCACAAACACCGAAATTCAAATACTTTTCCGACATGCACTACTTCACTGATAAGCTGTATAAATAAGGGCAAGTTATCCAACCAGAGACCAGGTTCCTCCCCTGCAAGGCTGAGGTACCACCATGCAGCCCAGCCGGACTTCCAGGGGATTTTCATTAGATTCTAAACCAATCAGCGTACTGCCAGCAAGGTACTCCAAGAACGTTCATCCCCTTCTTCCTTTTCCCCTTTCCCACACTTTCTAGTGGGTCTGGAATAGTCCACAATAGACACAGCTTGTAACAAACCTTCCAAAAGGAACTTCTCTGAACCTCATCCCCATTCAGTAATGTGCTGATAACAGTTTTAAAATTGGCTCTCGGGGAAGGGGGGTGGGGGGAGGAGACCTGATTTTTTTTTTTTTTTGTGGTACGCGGCCCTCTCACTGCTGCGGCCTCTCCCGTTGCGGAGCACAGGCTCCGGACGCGCAGGCTCAGCGGCCATGGCTCACGGGCCCAGCCGCTCCGCGGCACGTGGGATCCTCGCGGACCGGGGCACGAACCCGCATCCCCTGCATCGGCAGGCGGACTCTCAACCACTGCGTCACCAGGGAAGCCCTGATCTGACTTTTAACATCTGCCCATTTCTGTGGTGTAAGTATTTCCACCACGGCCAATTCCAAACTACTGACGTGTCGTCACTGAACTCAGAGTTGGGAAGAGATGCACAGAAGCTCATCTCGGGTCAGTATTTGTATCACACAGATGCAGACAGATGTAAAGGACTCCTGGAAGAGAGAGGACAGAAAATGGGACGAAATCATTAGGAGCTGATGAG
The DNA here is from genome assembly GCF_003676395.1 of Aethalodelphis obliquidens. NCBI lineage: Eukaryota > Metazoa > Chordata > Mammalia > Artiodactyla > Delphinidae > Aethalodelphis > Aethalodelphis obliquidens. Next base: position 1,464,262 of record NW_020837979.1, on the reverse strand, counting down.
TTTTGAGAACTGACTACCTTTGTTTTTAATATAATTTAATAAGTGGCTCACAAAGTTCCGGAACATCGACAAGGGAGCTGTAGCAAACACCTCACCCCACCCAGAAAAAGCCGACTGTGCAGTGTTTACGCCAGGGCACCCTGTTGGAGGACCTTACACACGCGGGCTCCTTTAAACAAACGCAGGAAGTACAAGCTCAGACCTTCTACGTGGGTACGATACAGCTACAGACAGCCGGTGTCTGGATGGCAGTGACAGGCGCACGTGGGCATCGGTTCTGCCGGCAAAGCCCCGGCTGTGGGGAGAGGGTCTCCAGCTCTACCGCTGCCAGGGCCCAGGCGACAGGACGGCGATGATAAAGCTGGTTTACTGGTGCCCATCACGTCCTGTTGTATACACTGCTATGTCTTTGCTTTTATCTTAGGTCCAGTCTCTTTGTAAGACTGGACCTAAGATAAATGATGTCCAAGTTTCAGGATCCACTAAGCCTCTGAGGCTCTCACTTTGCAGGTGAGGATGCTGAGATGTAGAGGAAGAACCAGCTCCCCCGGGAAAGGAACAGGGACTGGAAGCCAGGTCTTGTACTTATATGAAACCGCTTGCTCTTCAAAGCACTGAAGGCGCTCTTTTTTTTTTTTTTTTTGCGGTACGCGGGCCTCTCACTGCCGTGGCCTCTCCCGTTGCGGAGCATAGGCTCCGGACGCGCAGGCTCAGCGGCCATGGCTCACGGGCCCAGCCGCTCCACGGCACGTGGGATCTTCCCGGACTGGGGCACGAACCCGCGTCCCCTGCATCGGCAGGCGGACTCCCAACCGCTGCGCCACCAGGGAAGCCCTTAGGCGCTCTATTTTATTTGCTGTTCATCTGTACAGACACTGACTCATTTCCAAAGGGCAATGAGATTTATCCTCCGTGACTTACGGAAGCCTCCGTGCAGCCTGCTCGGTTCTGGACGTGACACCGAGTGCCCCAGGCTGCATCATCAGGCCGTCTGTGTTTGAAGCCTCGCTTGGCAGTTGAGAGGGTAAAGTCCACCGGGGCCAAGTGTGCCACTGTGTCAGCAGTAAATGGAGTCACTAAACCTGAGGACAGCCTGTGAGTTGTAGGTACTGTTACTGCCTCGATGTTACAAAGAGGAGACAGAGGCTAAGAATCCGTCAGACATCACCAGGGCCGGCTTCACGGGCACGTGGCCGGTAGCCCCATGGGAACCCACATGCAAAGGGCCAGCCTTGGTTTTCTGCTTCCCTCTCCCTGTCTTGGAGTTCTTCACAGCTGTGTCTTTGAGTCTGTGTGTTCTAAGTGAAGCTGGATGGGAGAACGGGACCACGAAGCATGTGCTCCAGCAGAACAGACGTGCACAGCACACGTGTCCCACGTGTGACCACCAACCCTTGCGCCTCGTCCACATGCAGCAGCTGTGATGCCCCAGGAGCACGGATCCCCGGGCGCCACTGTGCCCAGCAGTTCAGCAAGACTCAGAGTGCGTGCACGGTGACATGTCACCTCTGGAACTAAGTGGGGGACCCCAGAGCCCCGGGCGGCCAAGCTTCCTGTTAGAACCAGAGCTTGCTCCAAAAGTGGAAAGAAACGCAGTCGACCAAGGGCCCATACCATGTCCTTTCTCATCTCCCTTGGGTCCCTCAGCCGGCCCACTGTCACATGGCTGCTAAGTGGCAGAGTCAGGGTGGAGCCGGGCTGACCTCACATCCCACTGGCTTTGGCAGCATCTCCCTCAGCCTCCCTCGAAGGGCCGCGGGATTCGCGTAGTTTCAGAAAATGTTTGTCGTGATTCCACCGTTAGCGATCTGGACACCTGACCCTTATGTGTGTACCCCCTTTGACTTTTTCCTTTTTTTTCTTATTTTCTCTGCATCATTGAAGCTGCATTTTCTCCATTCACTGAGCAAATCATCACTCTGACCCAGGAACACACAACTATGTCACCCAACGGAGAATTAGCAAAGCGTCTACTTTCAGAGACAAGGATGGCTGAGGCATTTCTAAAAATCCTACTAAAAACAAAGAACTGATGAGTTTCATGTAACTTCCAAGTCTTTCTGCTTCTTTTCCCCAACACCCATACTCTCAACTGAGGGCCATGTGGATTTCAGATTAAATGTCCAATTCTGACCTCCCTTACACTGCAGAGAAACTTCTCACAGGTCATAAATTGTTAGCACTTGCCATAAGAAACCAAGTATCTGTGTACAAGTCCCAAAGCAGAGATCAGTCCCTGGAATCCCCCGGCCGCGTCTCCACAGAGCCTGTGTTGATGCGGATGCGATGACGTGATGTGTCGGAGAAAGACAGAGAGAGAGGCTGAGGGGAGGCGAGGACAGAATCCAGGACGAAAAGCCTCGCCCACCCACCCTCAGGGTAGAGTCTGGGGGCTTCAGAGACAATCACAAGAAGCCAACTTGCTTCTCTTCTTAAGAAGGAAATTTCTAACCTCAGAATGTACCTGTTCCCACATGTGTTAGTTATGGCTGAAGAGCGTGAATCAGGCAGTGGGTGCAGTAAAAAACGACCCTATGAAACGCAGAATTCTTGAAGGAGAGCCATCCATCCCTTTCTAAGACACCTCAGCCATGGGACAAAGAGTTGGTGGGTGGGACTTCCCCGGTGGTCCAGGGGTAAAGAATCCACCTTCCAATGCAGCGGACGCGGGTTCCATCCCTGGCTGGGCAACTAAGATTCCCACATGCCGTGGGGCAATTAAGCCCGCGCGCCACAGCTACTGAGCCCGCGCGCCACAACTACTGAGCTCTCACGCCTCAGTGAGGAAGCCCGCATGCCACAAACTACAGAGCCCGTGGGCCACAACTAGAGAGGAGCCTGCGCACCACAATGAAAGATTCCGCATGCCTCAACGAAGATCCCGCGTTCTGCAAGCAACTAAGACCCGATGCAGCCCAAAAACTAAAGAAAACAAACAAATAAATATTTTAAAAAATCATTAAAAAAAAAAAGAGTCGGTGGGTGGAGCTCCATGCCCGATGGCAACAAGCCCGTGTCTGCCATGAAAGGAATGTCTTTGATTCAGCAAATATCTACAGGAGGAATTTTCCAGCCCCTGGTGACACAAAAGTAAATTAGATAAGCTCCCACATCTAGGAATGGTCGGTGGGGGGGTGTTGGAGAGGATTTGGGGAGGTGGCCAGGAGACCCACAAGCACAGGACGGTCCACAGGAGATGTGAACAGCGCTGAGACAGTCCTGGGGAGGGGAGGTCCCAACTGACTCCCTAGGATTCTGGATCTGGATCAGGGTCTGGGTCAGGATCTGGGTCTGGAAGGGCACCGTCCTGCGGGGGCGGCCGGGGAGCAGGGGAAGACGGCCGCGTGGCCGGAGCTCCCTGCGCACAGAGCTTCGCCCCTTCCACTCAGACACTCCGGGAAATACCAAACCCAGGCAACTCTGTTCATTTCCTCCGGCAAACAGAAAACACATTCCGCCTCCTCTTTCCATCTTTTCCTCCAGAAGCCCCTAAACGACACTTGCCCGTTGTACTCTGTGCTGTGCTGGTCCCGGGGAGCCCGCTGAGATGGGGGCAGAGGGACCCCTCGCCTGTTTTCTAGGTCAGGGAGGAAGAGGCTGAGTTTACACAGTGCCGCCGCCCCTGCCGCCGTCTCCCGTCCCTGGGCAACTTCAGAGCTGTCAGTCAGACCCTTCCAGAAGGCGGAAGAACCCTGGGGAGGGAAGAAAGGATCTCTTTGCTTTTTAGTGCTTCTCATTCACTCGACTGACAGCCAAGGCTTTGCTCTCAGCAGTGCAGGGATCTGAGGCTGACGCTGAAGCCCCCCCCCTCGCTCTGGGGGACCCCGCTCCCCGACACGCAGGAGGTCTAGACACAGGGGATGCCGGGCCTCTGCGCCTGGGAGACAGATCACCCTTATTTACCTGTTTGTCAGGACTGCGCTGGGGCCACCGTGCGTGGAGCCAGGTCCCCCTCTGCCTGGTGTGGTCGACGGGCTTGGGGTGCCTGTCAGGGGGCCCGTCTGCAAAATGGTCAGTGGGGAGGGGTAGGGAGAGCCACCGGCACAGCCACCTGGGGGCTGGGGGTGTCACTCGGCCACCGCGTGACGAAGAACCCTCCCGACCGCCCCACAGTGAGATGCCCCACCTTTCACCCGGCCGAGAGCTGAGGCCAGCGTGCGTATCACCTCCTCCGCTGGACCCAGAACAAGGCCTTTCTTTCCCAAAACAGAACGGACGTGATTATTTTGGTGAGCAAACTGAATGCTTCACAGTAATTCACTAAGAGGGCCTCAAATGTTGAAACTTCCACCTACTTCAGATATTCCTGAAGTGTAAGCAAGGGAAAGAAAGGCTTTGTTAGATCCGAGTTATTCATCATCAGTTTCTCGGAGGTCACAAAATCGTCTCGACTTTGAGGCTCCCTGCCTGAGAGTAAAGTTCTCAAGGAGTCAAAATCAGTTGGAAAAAAGCAAACCGAACAAATAAACAAACCAAACAGCTAGCCCGGTACCGAGGTCTAGGCTGAGGCCACACCCTCTCCTAAAAGCTTGGGATCCGCTGGACACCAGTTTCACTACCCGACGGTTCTGAGTCCCCGGAAGAGCACAACAGAAGCTGGGTGGGTTTCATCACAGGGTTAGGCCTTCCTGGCTGGCACCGGAATTCCAGGAACCGGTAACAGAATGTTCTAACCACATCCAGTTATCAGAAACCTTGCGCAGGACAACAACATAATTAAAAAGTGCAGAGAAACCAACCGATAACACACACCTTACTAAGCTGGTACAGCGTGACTCACAAGGAAAATTAAAAGGGCTCGAGGGTGTGCAGAGAGCTAAGGTCCTTAAAAATGCAATACTTTTCACAGATTTTTCACATTGTAATATATTACCATAAATGTCAGTAACACCTGATGCTCTGGGACCCAACCCCAAACGCCTCCTCTGCCGGGTGTGTGTCTCCAGGACACACCTCAGTCTGTGTGACTTTGTGGAGACCCCGGGCAGTGGGGAGAGGGTGTCACCAGGTGGAACCGCCAGGTGTCACAGCCAGCAGCATGGCGGCTAATAGCCAACACACAGGAAATCATTAAAATCCACTTAACCAGATTATGAAAGCGATTGAAAAATTATTTCCTTGGGTGAGAGGAAAGCCACACTTAGGTTCCTCTCTCTTCATTTGCAAGTGATATCCTGTATCTGGAGCATACGTAAGTGGAAAAAGAGAACAGTACGTTCAAATGTCCCATGTATTTTTTTTTGACACTCCATGTGTTTTCATGAAATTACTGCAGTGTTCTACTTCCCACTGAGAATCACTTGAAGTCCCTAAATTCAACCACTGGTAATGTGTTTTGTTTTTTTTTTAAATAAATTTATTTTATTTATTTACTTTGGCTGCATTGGGTCTCCGTTGCTGCGCGTGGGTTTTCTCTAGTTGCGGCGAGTGGGGGCTACTCTTCGTTGCGGTGCGCGGGCTTCTCATTGCGGAGGCTTCCCTTGTTGCGGAGCACGGGCTCTAGGCACGCGGGCTCTAGAGCGCAGGCTCAGTAGTTGTGGTGTATGGGCTTAGTTGCTCCACGGCATGTGGGATCTTCCCGGACCGGAGATCAAACCCGCGTCCCCTGCATCGGCAGGTGGATTCTCAACCACTGCGCCACCAGGGAAGCCCACCACTGGTAACGTTTTTAGTTTTAATTCTAGTTGGGCTCAGAGTGAGGGAAAGGGTCCCTTTAATTAACTGACTCACCCAGGCCTGCCGCGAGCTCTCACTTGACCTTTTGGGAGAGAAATGCACAGCGCTTAGCACACAGGATGTGAGTCCAGGATGGTGCTTTGAAAATACAGGAAGCGCCGTCTAAACTCTAATGACCCAAATACACGCTGTCGCTCTGTCACTGCAAGGTGCCCTCAGCCCGGGTGGAAGCGCTGGCAGGTTAAGGTCACGGCCACGTCTGACGACACACGGGAGGGGAGGCACAACACAGCACCGTCCTCGGCTTCCCACCGAGAGTGTGTGTCAGCTTCCCCACATGCACCTGGTGGGTCTGAACTCAGGGTCAAGGCACTGAATTTACAATTTTTCACAGACAGTTGATATTTTATGCTTTCCCCTAGAGGGACATTTTCCAAATTTTAATATCTATTCACAGATGATTTGTGGGCAGGCAGGAAAAAACACGGCCCAAACACAAACACCACCGAGCCCATCACTGGGGAGCAGCCTTATTATCACAGCAGGTGCTGATAACATATGTGGCTCTAACTGTTAGAATTTTATATTTATGAATCCGAGACAAGTGCTTTTATAAACTCTCCGTGGGCAGATCCTACCCAATTTATTTACTAATTACTGACCAATTACACATGTCCCTCACTTCTGAATACTTTGTTAAAAAAAAAAAAAGAACAAAGATGTTCAACTACATTTGCTATAATTATGAAAAGAAAGGTGAATTTCAGGTTTTCTCTTTGAGATTCACAGAAGCATAAAAATAATACGGTTGAATGGTTTAACTCTGACTTCCTAACATAGCTCGTAAATGTGCTTCTCCAAAGGGATGAACTGCACCTCGAAAGATAATGTATGTACAGAATGGTCCACCTGACCCACGGTCCCTCGTCCTGACAAGGTCCTGTTTACCACTGGATCGCTAGAACCGAGGGAGTTGTGTACGTGGGGATTCAACTCGAAAAAAAGACATAAGATCCTGCCCTTTCTCTGCTTCCAGAAATCACGTTTAGGGAGCGGACGGTGGTCCTTTCAATCTGATAGGATCTCAGCTGCCGTCAGTTTACGTGCGTCACGCATGGGAGCTCAGCCTGTGAGGTGTGCTGAGTGCTCGGGGTGCGGCTTCAGGGCTGCCTGCGAGGACCTCACAGTAAGGAGGAGTGCGAGAGCTGTAGACGGAAGGGCGCCACTCATCCACTGTGTGTGTGTGTGTGTGCGCGCGCGCGCGCGTGTGTAACGGAAGCCTTGGTGATGGAGGGAGAAGAACCAGGGTTGTCCTTACATCCAGCCTAATGTGGTCGGAGCCTAGAAGTGGGAGGGCGGAGACCATAAGCCGGGGGCCAATCCAGAAGCACACGATGCTCTGAACGTCCCAGACGGTGTCCTGGAAGCAGTACGGGCTCCTGGGGCAGCTAAGCAGAGGGAAGGTCACGATCGAGCTTTGGGTTTGTCCAGTAAGGACGATGGACGGGGGTGCAGGAGGCGAGCGAGAAGGGATGAGACACCTGTGAAACGCATGCTAAGACAAAACGCTCCTTCCACTACCAACACTGCAGGCTCCTCCACTTTTCTGTAAAGAATATGATAGACACCCTTTACCCTCCAGATACTGTAAAGGCCACCGTCTCCATCAGGAGGGAGATTCCGGCGGGTACGCGAAGCAGAGTCACGCATTTTGAAGCCACTGACGCAGCACACGCCCAGGGGCGCCCCGTAGAAAAGCCAGCATTGTCAGGGGCGCAGCACACGCCCAGGGGCGCCCCGTAGAAAAGCCAGCATTGTCAGGGGCAGGTCCCTGCACACCCTCTGGGCGCGGCTGCCCCACACCACCTGGCTCCATCGGCATCTGGCTTTGGGTTTAAGCCGATCTCTTTGGCTTTAGGGAAATCCCCAACTTATACAATACCGTCTGAGTACATCAGCTCTTTATGAAGCCATCTGCCTGTTACCCTTTTTACTTTTAAAATCACATTTCAGTTACTTATTCTCTTCTTTGCTACACATTTGAAGACATCATTCTAGCTTTTCTTTACATCCCTTTGAACCTGGGCATCTGGTGCAGCGGAAACCTCTCTCAAAGTTGGTCCGGGTACTCCAAGTGCAGCCCAGGCCACTAAGAGCCTGTACTGAGGTTTCAGATTTCTCTAGTTTTTAGATTTTTATTTATTGTTTCCAAATTGCAGTGTAGACTATCTCTGTGAGGACAAAAAACCCTGAAGAATCTATAGAACTTTAATCTTCCATGTCTTGTAGAATTTTCCTTCCTTCTCCTTCCCTTTCTTCCTTCATTTCTTTCCCTTCCTTCGTTTCTTCCTTCCTTTTTCTTTCCTTCCTCCCTCCCTTCCTTTTTCTCTCTTCTTTTCCCTTTCTTTCTTCCTTCCTTCCTTTTCCTTTCCCTTTCTTTCTTTCTTCCTCCCTTCCTTCCCTCCTTTTTCTTTCTTTTTCTTTCTTTCTTTCTTCCTTCCTTCCTTCTTTCCCTCCCTCCTTTTTCTTTCTTTCCTTCCTCCGTCCCTCTTTCTTTTTTCTTTCTGAAGTATAGTCGATTTACAACATTGTGTTAATCTCTGCTGTACAGCAAAGTGACTCTGTTTTACACATTTATACATTCTTTTTAAACATTCTTTTCTATTATGGTTTATCCCAGGAGATTGGGTGTAGTTCCCTGTGCTGTACGGGAGGACCTTGCTGCTTATCCCGCTGAACTTTCCTACAAGCTGGTTCCTTAAGAACATTTCCTAAGAGAGTCTAATGATATCATTTAAAATGTTTCCTAGAACTACCCATCTACCCGTGTCCACTTGCAATATTAAAGTATACCAATTCACAGTTCAGAGGCTACAACCTGCCGAATGAAATTAAGTACAGTTAGTCAGGAAAACTTCATTTTAAAGTTTTTTTTTTATATAAATGCTACAGAATCACCTTTATTTTTATTAAACTGAAATATGGTAACATATGTCTTCAAGGGTGGAGCACAAGGCACTCACTAGCTTTTAGCAATTTTAAAATTTATGCTGGACCCTGTGGTTGACATGAATTGAAAGAAAGGTCTGTAGCGCCCAACAAATGGCAAAACCAAGCTCCTATGTTATTAACAACAAAATGCACATCATGCAGCACACAAGTTTCAAGGATGAACATACGTCAAACTTCCTACTTTAATAGCATAACAAGTATTTCATCCCAGGTTCACTCTGCCTTGACTCCAGAAACATACACTAAATTGTTAAAAAGTGACTTTGTTTAAACTTGAATGTAAGCAGGTGACACACAGCTGATCTATTCTGTTGGAAATCAGGGGAGTGGTTATCTTTGGGGGACAGTGACCAGACAGGGGTACAAGGAGGCTTCTGAGATGGTGGTAACGTTTCTTGATCTAGCTAGTGACACACATAGATTCCGTTGACGGAAAGTCACAAACTTTACACTTCTCATCTGTGTGTGCACAGCTGGCATTGGCAAAGGATTTAATAATTCACTTTCCTACGTAGCAATCCTCTGGTTAGAGAGACACAGCTGAAGGAAGCAGGAGTAAAACTGAACCTAGGAGAAATGAACAGCCTCCTCCCAACTATACACATGGATGCGGGAAGCCCAGGAATGAAGAAGAAAGTCAGAGTTTTGAACTCTTGGGAGGAAAAAACTAGTGGCAGCGGGAGGTGAGGTGAGATGGGGATGTCAGGTCTTTATGCACCTCTTTTCTTTTCCCAAATCCCACTGGATGTCACCCACTCCTGCTTTGAGGACCAGTAAGGAAAGAGGCATGAAGGCCAGTGTCCCAAATCAGGATGCTTCGGCAAGTCTTGTGTGGCCTCTCCGATTGGCAAGGGGACCCTAAGCTTGCTTCTCCCCATCCTTCTGAGATCCCAGGAGGTGGCTGGGGACATTGTTTCCCCTCGATCTTTTGTACCTGAGGTTGATGAAATCTGATATATGAGCATACATGAAGCTGACAGGAACAACGTCACAGGAAGGTCAGCGTAGTTTTGAATTAAAAAAAAAAGTTGAGAAAAGACAGACATGCTCCAGACCCATTGTGTTCCATGTCATTCCCCCCGGCACCTGGAGTTCAACAAACGCATGAGGCTTTGAGCGTCTTGGGGTGAACTTTACCATCCTTTCCCCCTTTCTCCCCACACAAGCAATGGGGCCATGACAGTCGCTGTGTTTTGTCCACCCTGTACACCGCCGGCTCCAAGGGAAGGACATTTAATTTTGAGGTACACGGGTGACTGGACATTCCAAGACACCGGACTTTTTCTCTAAGGAAAAATGTCCTTGGCAAGTACACAGGGTAACAAGGGGCATGTCTGCATACCTAATTGTAATCATCCATCCCGCTTTTACCCACGGTGTAAAAATAGAATATAAAGCAAACCAACACACACACCTGACCTTCCTCCTAGATCCTGTCCTATGTCCACCTTTCCGCACATAGAGAACTTGAATTTTCACTTGAGAGAAAAGAGTACGTGGGCTTATAGGACATATATGCCCTGGAAAGCAAATTAATCAACCCATGCGCGCCTTTCAGTTGGGCGAGCAATGGCTCTAAGGAATGGCCCTCCAGCCAAGCTGCTGGGGTCCAGGGGTGCAGGGACCTGGCTGCCGGCTGGAGCCGTCACCCCAAGCATGTAGGGCTGTCGCCCTGCATTGCATGGGCACAGTTATTCCCAAACGTGTTGGCCACCATGCAGGGTCCCTTCATTTTTTCCACGTTATAAACTCACCTCTCATTTTCAATACGGTGTGATAAGTTCAGTATAGATCTTATTTGGGCAACTGAGAAGCAGGGACCCACATGGAGGAGATTTGGGGTGAAGCAAGTTTCATTTTGCCAGGAAAATACGCACACCGCGCATCTGATCACACCCACGGAGTTCCATGTGATAACTGGGTTCCACGAACCATCTAGAAACACAAAGGCCCCCTGGTCTCGGATTCCTCTATTCCTTAAGCGGCACAATAATTAATACAATTTAAAGGTGTTTTTTTTTAATCCACTTCTGGTTTTACATCTAACCTTATGCTTACCAGTCATGAAAATACTGAGAAAGACCTCAAAGCAAAAATTAATTCTGCTCTTCCTATGTATCAGATAGCAGTATGTGGGGTATTACTAGGATATGATTATATTTAATACAGTATGTTTGAATTTTGCGGTGTAAAGTATAGAGTGAGGCCAGCAGAGAAATGCCTGGGTGTAACTTACAGAAGCCCGCACACCTTACAGACACGCTCCTACTATCAACACAGTTCTGACACTCACTCTCCCCCCTCAAAGTGTTAATGAGATAATCTCTTTAATGGCCCTCTCTGAATTCAGTCTTTATAAAGTACCAAGCATCGAGTCAGGTAAATTTCTTAATTAGCTCAACTCTCCCAGCTACTAAATTTGAACACAGGGCAGAGGAATACGTTTGTAACCACACTATCGACTCAAAGGGGGAAAACTGCCCTTTGGAATATTGAGATTATATACTTTATACACATTACATACATGTACATACACGTGTATGTTAACATCAAGTAAGCCATGTTGCACCGTCAGCTTCCCATTATTTGTCATTTGCTCAAAAAGCATTAATACCTTGGGAATTAGCGGGTATAGTATTTTTTTTAAAAAAAGGAACAAAACACTTTTGCTTATGGTCTTAATTCTTTTACCTAAAGTCTGAAGTGATTAGAGGACTTTACGATTCAGGGTAACTTGAAAGAGTTAGCTGTTCCCCAGGAGAGAGAAGGACTTACATCCACTTTGGCCAACTTCAAGTTGACCTGGAACACCTAAAATGGCCCAACCTCTTTCACGGTAGCCAGGAGCTAATTGATACCAGGACTCCAGTCACCTGGCCCGGCCCAGCGCCCCCGATGCCCTGCTAGATGCCTCTGGTGGTCAGTCCCCTGGATCAAACACATCCTGCAGGCCACCCTGGGTACCTGAAGACTCTGACGTTATAAGAACACTCACACTGCACACACACAGAAATAAGTGTGTTCCCACACATGTTCTACTTATAATAAACTAAGAGTACAGTTTAAACACTAAACATTTTTGAGATCTTCCTACCCCACTGGTAATTTGGAATTCTCCAGAGATTAGTGACATAGGATAAAGAACGCTCTCAGTGAGAAGGCCAGTGTTCAGTCCTTCCTCAGTTTGTTTCTCAACAGCTGTGAATCCCAGCCATGAATACTTACGTGTCCCAATTCAAGTTCTCTCCCCTCATCACTGATGTAAAAACATATCAATGCAGGGATGTATTCCTGCACTGAAGTGTGAGTGTGTGCAAATGTGTGTGTGTGTGCTCGTGGGTTCTTTTAAAAGGCAGTCCTTTTATTTTGTATTGAGATTTCTCAGGGGATAGAGTTTTCCCGACTGTGAAGTATAATTTACATAGTAAGATCTCTCTTCTACTAGTAAAAACAAATTCATTCGTTTAATCATGCACCTTGAGTCTGACACTGTCACTGTATTAACTGTATCAGTTAGAAAACAAATCCTGTATTAATTGTACTTTTTTCTACCTATTTGTGGCCAGAGGTACAAATATAGGTTTTTAACACATAATATACTTATATTTCAAAAAAGTCACCAGCACACTTTCGAGGAAGCTGCTTTTCACATTGATTTCTTTTTTTTTCTTTTCATACATTTATTTATTTATTTATTTTTGGCTGCACTGGGTCTTCGTTGCTGCGCACGGGGTTTCTTTAGTTGCGGTGAGCGGGGGCTACTCTTTGTTGAGGTGCGCGGGCTGCTCCTTGCGGTGGCTTCTCTTGTTGCGGAGAATGGGCTCTAGGCGCGCGGGCTCAGTAGTTGTGGTTCGAGGGCTCTAGAGCGCAGGCTCAGTAGTTGTGGCACTTGGGCTTAGTTGCTCCGCAGCATGTGGGATCTTCCCGGAACATGGCTCGAACCCGTGTTCCCTGCATTGGCAGGCGGATTCTTAGCCACTGCACCACCAGGGAAGTCCCCACATTTATTTCTGAATCAGGAAAGCTATTGGATTATCTACGAGATTTACTCTTTCCCAAATTTAATTTACATCCAAGTCATTTTAGAAGCCACAATTACCAACATGCAAGAACCTCTACTTGAAAAATTTGTATAATTTGAACATGCAAAACCAATTGTTCTAAATTTATTAAAGCATTTTCCTCTCAGGCTCAAATCCTAGAAGCAGCCTAGCGTAGGACTAGATGTGTGAATTATAAACTTCTGGAAACAGAGGCTTCTGATCAACACATTGCAGGATTTTTCTGTACAGTGTGTTCTCTAATGCTTTAGCCAATCCATTTCTAAATGTCCCAGGAGACTACTTTCTAAGCTTGTGCTCTTCCCTTTCCCAATAACTCAAAGCACAGGGGTGATTCTCTGGAATCTTAGCTTAAAGTTTTCCTTGGAAATTTCACTGCTGTATCATCTTGTGAGCCTGAATTTCATCCTAACACTGCCAGCCTGGCTATTCCAAGTGGCAGGAGCCACCTTTGAACCGCAGCTCAAGCCTCCCTCGGCCTCCAGGTTCTGGAAGACATAGGTTCCCCTTCCCCCACCTGCAGCCTGGAAAACCTTCTGAGGCTGAGGCTGGGAGCCCCCGGTCAGTCTTCGTCTGGCTCCAGGACAGCGAGACAAGTCTGTCCCCTTCCTCTGCGTGGTGGGACCTCATCTGACTGCACGGCCTTTGGAGACACAGGAACCCAAGCTCAAATCCCAGCTTTGCCACGTTCCCACTCTGGAGGCAGCCACTTCCTCCTTCTGAGATCAGTCTCCTCATCTGTAAAATGGGGATGATAACCCCCGCCCCCCAGGTTGTGGCCAAGGTACCCCTTGGTGCCCCGTGCAGACCCCGAAGCAGTGGCTGTCATTATTCTTGGAAGCACTGCTCTCCCTGGGGCTACGTGGTGTTGGCAGGGATGTCCAGCATGAAAACTAAATGCTCGTTCTCTTCTGTGCAGGGGAATCCGCTTTTCGGTACGCCAGAATACACCGTTATCAATTCCACGCCATCCCAGCGCCGGAGGACACCTTGCAGAAGGTTTAACCTGAGTCTTTACCTCACAGCCCTGGAAACCACGCGCCGGTCACTGCAGGACTTGCGTCCAGGAGGTCTCCTTGCTGCTTCGCTCTGAGAAAGTCCAGTGCAAATCCGCAACCCCAGTCCTCACACCCTTGTCAGAAACAACATCTGCCTGGAACTGGGAATTCTTTCCTCAAGAAGACCACAGGGGGCAGCAGAAACCAGGAGGGGCACAGACGGGTCTGTGCAGACAAGTCCCTGAGAGTGGGCAGTGGTCTGACGTCATTCCCATCCACAGAGCAATTCCTCCCCAAAGCAGGAGGGACTTGGTGCTGGGGGACAGCCCACAACCTGCACGCGGCCGAGTGAAGACAGTAGCCAGACCACTGCTGGGGCCCAGCTTTTACCAAGTGGCAGGTCTAGGACGGATGCGAGTGCTGGACCAAACCACTAGCTTAGGACGGCCCAGGCCACACCTCACCCCTTTATACTACGACTACCACTGCACCCGCAGGCCAGGTGGGCTCCAAGCCTTCTGAATTGCAACTCTACCCCATCAATTCGGAGGCGGGGCTTGGAATTTCAGATCATGATCGGATTTGGGGAGAGTCATAATAAATCCATGTTGCTGCCCGTGCACTATGTATTTCATAATATTTACAAATTAATCTCTCAAAGGTAGAAAAATGGCAGATGTATTAAATCGAGAGTCTGATGTTTACACACTAACAGTAGCTGGTCACCTTCTACAGCACATTCAGGGTTTGGACTTGACACCAGTCTGTTAAGAACGTTGAAAACTGTTGTGTAAATTACACCCGCACTGTACTGATTCCAAAATTAGTATCTGATTCTATGTAATTATATCTCTTACTGTCAGTTGTCAATTTCATCCCATAGTTCTTTTTTAAGGAGACGCTTTCAATGCTTAAAATCTCAAAGCTTAACATACACCTGCCTTGCAGGCACTATCTTTCACTAAGACATTTAAGCAAGTAGGTCACTTAATTAATCAATTAAAATTTAAGATCACATAACAGAAGGTCCAGGAGGGGGAAGAACACTGTACACTTAAAGAGACGTGAATATTAAAACAAAGACTGGGGCTTCCCTGGTGGCGCAGTGGTTGAGAGTCCACCTGCTGATGCAGGGGACACGGGTTCGTGCCCTGGTCCGGGAGGATCCCACATGCCGCGGGGCGGCCCGGCCGTGATCCATGGCCGCTGAGCCTGCGCGTCCGGAGCCTGTGCTCCGAAACCGGAGAGGCCACAACAGTGAGAGGCTCGCGTACCGCAAAAACAGACAAAAAACAAAGACTGTCCCAATTATCAATGCATAAGATATTTCTATTCAAAATTAGAATAGAAAATTCACCAAATCCGAAAATTAATTCAAAGTTTCTCAAAGAGCAAATCTCTCCAAGTTTCTGGAAAGAAACCAATCATTTGCTTACCTAAATGATAGGGACAGAAGCCTAGAAATGAGTTTGTCACTGTAGGGCGGGCTGGAGTACTTGAGAAATGCTTGGATAAACTGTAGACCCAGAGTATAAAATCTCAGTTAGCATAACCATTAGATCAGATACTCACACACTTACATCATCTCAGGAAGAGGAGAATCTCAGAAAAAGAGCTCCAGAAACAAACATCTACAGGAATTTCTCAGCAACCACCTCCCTATTTAACCAGTCTCGCTGGCTACCCACAAATCCTTCCCCAGACCCAACTTAAGTCTTCACGCCTTGAGGCAACCCTATCCCTCTTAGTTACCCTCATCAGAGACGGAGAACAGTTGATTGCCCTTCTCTGCATAATAAATCCATTCACATTTTTTCAAATATTAAATTATCTCAGCTTGAATCCTCCAGTCTAAATGTCCTCATGTCTTTGTCTTTACTTCCCAGATCGCGTACGTAATACGCTCACCAAATGCTGGTCTCCGCTCTGAACTCTCTTCCACCATCTCCCCTTCCTGTCTAAATTGCGGGGCTCAGAACCCCACCAAGACCCGAGGCTCACACCACAATCTCTACGGAGATTCAGCTCAAAGGTCCAGAAGCTTCAACTGCACCAAGCAAAAAGGTAAAATGCTCGTTTCTATCACGCACAACAAAAATTGTATCAAGAATTCCAACATGTTTCAGTGACTTTTTTGTAACCTAGCTGTAAAATTCAAGGCAATTATTCACCCATTATTTTAGAACACTCCCCATTTTGATCACAATATCCTTCCCCTGCTGTCAACAGTTTCCCTGATGCATTAGTGGGAAATGCCAGCCTTCAAGTGTTGTAAACATTTTGGTTGCCAGTTTCAGAAAAACAACAGGGTAAAAATAAGTTCAAGGCCATCACTTCTCCTTTGAAAAGAAAATGTTAGCCCCGAGTTTGCTACAACAGAGTTTCAATTTTTTGAAACTCCTGGGTCACGAATTTTAGTTCAATATGGCAAAGTATGTTGACCAAAATGTCAAAAAATGTAAATATCAAGCAACCCGCGTGAGGCTTTTTAAAATGTTCAGAAAGTACTTAAAATGCCTTCCGAGTCCGCCAACAATGTCCTCACCAAGCAGACGGCCCGCCGCGTTGAGGATCAGCTGGCCCCTTCACCGTTAGAACAGCAACCGCACAGAAAGCAAAGATTTCGACCAAATATGGTTCGTCTCTCCTCAAATTTTCAGCATGACCACTAAAAATACGTTCACAAAAAATCCAGCCAAGCATTACTTTTCTCCCAAAGTGCTTCTCGGATTATAAAACAGCTTTGAAAGTTCAGCCTGACAAAACAAATATGGTACTAGGAGGAGAGACCTGGAAGGCGATCACAAAAAGTCTCATTTAAATTCCTGGAAAGCACGGCTTCTTCGAACAGCTATTCAGATCGCTTTGGGAGGAGACATCACTTGCTTCCCTCAAGCCAGGAGTTTAACTTCACTCTGTCCCCCTGCATCGCAAAATCCGAACGAGATGGATGTTCCATTCCGTACCCCCAGTGCATTAAATCTCCCCTCGGCACACGGTGGAAAGTAAAACAACTCAAAAGCAGTTTTCCTCGCGCCAAGGGCGCAAGAATGAATACCCGGGTATTCAGGATTCTAAAGATCCCTTCTGCCCCTAAACGCCTCAGCTACAGAAAACTAGAAATCAGTGGAACGCACTTTAAGCTTTAAGAAGCTCAGTTTTGCCTGCGGGCGGGGTCGAGAAAGACAATTACAGACCTCGATTCCCCTCCAGAGCCCAAAGAAAAGATCACTGTTACTGAGCCACTGGGGCACACTGGGTCCTCCTGTCCCCGAACCGCAGGCCTGCCGGGGGTCTCACCTCTCTAAGAATTTCCTGCTTCTCCCCCGCAAACCGCCCTCAACATCCCGCCCACAGGTCTGGGTGCGGGTCGCCGAGTCTAACCCGTTGCTTGAGCTGCCCCCGGGCTGCGGCGACCCCGCGGCAGACGCCTGACACCGCCCGACACCGAGCCCCCGGTCGCCCACCTTCTCCGGACGCCGCGCCTCCTGGCGCCCGACCCCGAGGCGCTGGAGCCGGGGACGAGCGTGTCACATTTTCCTCTCCGGCGGCCGCTCGGGCGCGCGCCACGCGCTCCCACAATCGCGCCAACTGGAGCGGAGACCCGGGGCCCGGGCGCCAGACGCGCGCGGCTCAGCGGCTCCCGCCTGCCTCCGCCGAGCAGCCTCCCGACGCCGCCCCGGAGCCCCGGCGAGCTGCCTTCGCGGGTCCGGATCGCTCGGCGCCCGGCAGCGGCGGCGGCCGGCGCGGAGCTGCGCTCAGCCCGCACCGCGCGCCTCATTGTTCCCGGAGGCAGCTCTGGGCTCCCGGCCCCCGCGCCGAGCCTGCGCCGCGCCCCGCCCCCAGGCCCTTCCGCCTCCGCGGCCGCCTCCGGCCTCCCCTCCCGGCCCCGCTCACCTAGCGGGCGGCCACCGGCCCCGGGAAGTTCCCCGTCGGCTCCCCACGCCCCCGGCCCCGCTGCCTGCCGCGGAGGCGCAGGGGGTGCACGCCGAGCCCCGCTTCTGACACAGAGCGATCGCAGACTCGGGCGGCGCGGCGGCCTCAAAAGGCACGCCTGTCCCCGCCGCCGCCTCCTGCCAGCCCCGGTCCTCCGGGGGTCACCTGCACAGGCTCCGCCCGGCACGGCGCGTGGCACCCGCAGGCACTCGGGCCCCGCCGGCGGCAGGGATGCAGGGATGAGGACGGGCTGTGAGTGGCAGAGAGGGTGTCGGGGCGCCTGGCCCCGCGGAAGTGAGTCTTTGTGCGCCCCTCTCCGGCACACCCTCCCGCGGCGCCGAAGGCCGGGCTACCTGCGCGCGAGGCAGAGCCCGGGAGCCGGCCGGGTGGGGCGCAGCCGGGCGAGCGCAGCATCCTCCCGGCCCGCTGGCTCCCTTTGTTCCGCCCGCTCGGCCGGGGCTCCGCGCCGCCGGCCGGCGCTCGCTCCCGGGAGCTTCTCCGAGGCCCCTGGGGTCGGGGTTGGAGCGGGAGTGGGCCACCTGCCCCCGGGAATTCCCTAGTGCCCTGTCTGCCCGGCCTCCCCGCCGCCCGCGCCCGGCCCCGGGAGGGCCGGCAAAGTTCTCGGGACCGCGGCACCCGGGCTGCTGGCCCGGCGCGCGGAGAACCCGGAGCGGGAGCCGCGGATGGGGCCGCAGATCGGATGTCCGTCTGCCCGCGTGCGGAACGCCCGTTTGTCCCTGCGGCCCTCTTCCCTTCCGAGGGGACCGCAGCTGGTCCCGGGACGGAGACCGCGCCGCCCTTTGTTTGCTGGTGAACACGCGTCTTTGAACTTAAAGGCGCTCCCAGCGTGTGCGTGGGAGGCGGTGGGCCGCCGGCTGCGCGGGGGTCCTCCCGCGGACCGACAGAGCTATTGGGGTGCGGGTTGACGGGACCCCCGGGTGGAGCAAGGTTGTGTTGAGGAATTGAGTGACACTACCTGGTAGTGCCCATCTCAGAGGGACAAAAGTTACCGCTGGCCCCTGCATCCCTGGCCGCTGCGAGGGCTAACGTTTTGGAGACACAAACCCTTCATTAAAAACACTACTTTAAAATTCGTATGTGTTTACGTTCCTTGACCTCACTGAGGATTCTTAGGGAAAAAGCAATGAACTAGATACCCAGTTCGTTCAGTGTTTGAGTGCCCGCTATGTGCTGGGGACTCTGGGTCGGGTAGTAGCCATGCGAACGTGAGTAGAATCTCTTTCCTTATCCTCTAGAAGCTTGCAGAAATTTAAAACGTCACAGGGGTTCAACCATTGATAAAACCGTCTGGGCAAAATGCGCTGCCCTCAATCAAAAGTGTGGGCCGAAAACGCTTCCTCAGTGTTTCCCCAATTCTGGTGACAGTTTCTGACACCCGGAATTCGGAGGAACTGCATTCAAAGGACAACTTGGCACACGGACTTAAGGAAGAGTGTTTCATAACAGTGAAATAGGGACAATACGGCTACAGAAAAGTGGCGTGATAGAATCCTGGGGCTAGAGGGCATGGGGGTAAGGCTGAAGAATCCGCCCCATATCCCCCGAGGGACGCCGGGCAGGTCGCAAACGCTATGGGCCTTGGTTTTGTGTTTTGTGTAAGGCGCGTAACAGTACCTGCCTTCAAGGTTTATGGTAAGAGTAGAGGTCAGGTGTTGAAATGTCTCCTTAGTGCCTGGAATGTGATATTTAATAATTGTAGTAATTAATAAATAATAATGCCATTATTAAAACGCCTTAACCATGAAATAGAAAAATAATTTATATGCTCTTCTTTTAGTGTTTAAATGCTGCAGAAGTTGACACCTTGATTACCTTCAGGAAAATTTAATGAGAAGTTCAATAAGGGTGGCCAAATAACTTTATGCTTGTAGAAGAATTACCACCTGCGGGCAAATATGCAAATCATTGTTGTAAAATTTTAAGTGAATTTATTATTTATGGTTGGGGTAATCAGTGAAGTGGGGCTAAATGGACTTAATTTCTGTCTTCCTAAGGAAATCACAAAGATAGTTGATATATATAAAGCTATCAGCTGATGATTGTTTCTGTGCAAATAAAATGTTTTGACATCCTTTAATTGCTTAGAGGCACCCAAAGTAGGAGCAGATTATGTAACTTTTTTTATCAGTCTACGGATTTGCTAGGAACTCCCAGCCTCTTCTGTCACTTTAATATTCCTTTCTTAAAATAACAACAACAAAACCCAAAAAACCCGAATAAACTTATTCCTAAGCATCAGAAACCCACTTGATATTATCCATTTGCTCCTAATAACCTGAATTTCCTTTTCTGTTTTTAAACTCAGCGTTCACCACTGTCCTTTTTTTTCAATCCACTGTTGACGGATGATGGGCTGTGCTCACAGGGAACATTCCTTCTGTTTTCTGAACCTTGTCTTTGGTTAGCAGTCAAATTGGGAAGTTCCGTGAGTCTCCCAGCTCTGAAGTATCTGGGTTTGTGTAGGAAATGAGGAAATATTTTCTAACGGTACCATAAGTGAATCTAGGGTATTTGTTTTCACTTAACTACGGTTCATAGAAAATATTTCTCTCCTATTATTATGCCATTCAGCTCTCACAATAAGCCCCCAGATTATTTTACAGATGGGGAAACTGAGGCTGACATATATATATATGTGTGTGTGTGTATATTTATATTTATATATATATATATATTTTTTGGATCATTTTCCCTAAGTGTAATGTCTTCAGGTTCTGATTTACCTGAGTTGCCATTTTGTAAATGAAATTCGTACCTCAGGGAGGAAAATAACCTACAGACGTGTTCTTCATACTTAATCAGTGAAACAAATCTGTTAGTGGGCAGCGCAAACATGAATTTCAGATACTCACTTGTTTGTGAAGAAACATTTTTTTCCCAGCCGACTCATAGGTTTTCTTCTCTCAAATTGTCATGTAGTCTTTAGAAATGTTAATGGGGAGATGACCACTATTAAGAAGAAACAGGCTCAGGATCTTGGGTGCACGTAGCGGCCAGAACCCTGGACGTGCAGGAGCTAACACCAGCTAATAACACCTACAGTATTTTCAGATGGGGAGAAAAAGATCTTTTTTAGCATCAGATGTAAGTTAGATGCCTTTTCAGCATCCGATACAGATGAGAAGACACTGAGGTGTGACTGGCTGTCCCTAGGTTGCTGTCTTCCATTCCACACCTCCCCATCCTAGGGGTCCACTGGGAGGCAGACCTGGCCTCCGGCGGGGTCAGGGGTCACAGCCACACTTGTAGGACTGAGCCGGTGGAAAACAAGTCCGGCTGTGAAAGAAATTCCCCTTTCCTAAACTTTCCCTTGTAGTCCACAACCTAAAGTGAAAGGGACAGGACTCAAATCTGGGAGATCTGGGTTTTCCTCCAACCTGTCACCTTCGTGAAGCTGTTTGAACCTTGTGTTGCCTCAATGACCTTGTCAGTGACGCAGACTAAGCCTGCTTTACAAAAACCTACGAGACCCTGAGCTCACATCACAAGCTCACAGACATGCACAAGGTACAGCACTTCACAGTCTATGTCAAGGCTTTTGCCCCGCAACTCCGAATTACCAAGTGAAGGTATGAGGGTTAAAGGCCATCTAGGGGTGGCCCTGCCACTTCTGAATTGTGTGGCAGTAATAACACCTAACACTGACATTTTAAGGCCTATGTTCTAAGTCCTTTATAAATATTACCTCATTTACTACTCATAACAAGGGTGGTTTTTTTTTAACTTTATTTTGGAATAATTTCAGACACAGAAGATTGGATAAGCAATACCTTCCCCCAGATTCCCCAAAGGTTGGCACTTGACTAGGTTTGCTTTATCAACCTTTACTTCTGTTTGTTTTGTCCTGAACTGTTGGAGGGCAAGTTGCTTTGTCCTGCCCTTTTCCCCCTAAATACAGGGATCCCCCGCTTTCCATCAGTTCGCTTTAAGCCACTTCGCTTTTAGAAAAAAACCTACATTAGTGCCTGTTTTCACTAACAGGAAGAAATCCTAGGAGGATTTCTCACTTTTACAAAAAAAGGCAAAAAGTGAAAGTCGCGTCCAGGTGTTTTGCACGAGTGGCCCCGCCAAGCTCCTTCCTGGAACCACACTCGGCATCCAGCCCCCAGGGCTGGGAAGCACATCGGTGAGCATCTGTGCTTTTTCTCTTTATTTTGTGCACCAGCTAGCAAGACCTGTCCTAAGGTAACTTCTTTGGCTTACGAAAGCTTCCTTGGGAATGCTCTACTTTCAGAGAGCGGAGGGCGGGGCGGGGCAACTGTGCTTTATTTTATTTTCCTAATAACAGGGGCATTCTCTTACATAGTAAGGGAAATAATATTGTTATACTATGATCTAATCTCGGACTTTATTCACGTTTTACCAATTGTCCTGTGAATGTCCGATCCAGAATCATCTGCTCTATTTAGTTATTTCTTTTCTTCGATCTCTTTAATCTGGAACAGAATTTCCTTAACCTTAACATTTTTGCAGAGTTCAGACTATTTCTTGTGCTAAGTGCCCTCCATTTGGGCTTGTCTGTTGTTTCCTCACAATCAAATTCGGATTAACCTCAGATTATGCTCTTTTCTTTTTGGCCAGAAATAACCCCAGTGTTATATCCTTCTCAGAGCATCTTTTCAACATTACATACTGGGTTCATTTGTTCCAATACTATGAGCTTAACTTTTATTACATGGTTAAGGTGGCGTCTGCCAGGTTTCTCCACAGTGAATTTACTGTTCCTTCCTTTATAATTAAAAGTAATTTGTGCGGAGATACGGAGATACGTGGAGAGCATGTAAATGTTCCGTTTCTCCTCAAACTTTTACTCGCTGGTTTAAGCCTCTGATCGTGACTCTCGCCTGCAATGACGATGATTTCCTAGTCCCATTCTCCCTTTGCACGGAGTGGTTGGCACTTTGCCTCAAGGAAGAGCTTTTTACATTTCCCCCACTTCCTGATTTCATAACAAGCTTCCGATGCCAGTGTTTTTTTTTCTCCCTCTTTTGAAAGAGGAAACTGAAAGGTCACAGACAAAGAGAGCGTACTGTCCTGGGTCACACATCCAATGATGGAAGAAACTTGGCAAGATAATAACTCGGAAACCATCTCCTCATCTGTAAAATGAGTATAATCATCCCTAGGGCTGTTCAGTGTGACTTCAAAGTGCCTCTACCCCGATCGCACATCTAGTAATTGTTCAGTAAACGGCTGTTGTTAGGAGGGTGGAGTGTGCTCATTTGTAGATAAGAAAAGCCGGTGGTAGAGGGTGAGAGGGACGCTTGTTACAGAAGAGCATTCTGACCCAAGTCCTCTCCTTCAGCCACTGTTTGCTGAGTGCCAGCGCTCAGCCAGCCAGGTTCAGTTCCAGACCGGCAGACACAGACGTCGTAACAGAACAGGTGCTTCTGTTTTTTCCACATAAGACTGAATATACAAACCCATGACAGCAGACCATATATGACAATGAAACTCTGCCCCAGCATCTGCAGCACCCCGACCAGGAAGCCAAACCCAGCCTGTGTACAGTCAGGGCTTAAGAAGAGCCAGCTTCTCAAATGTTTGCCCTCACTTCCGACGTACAGCATCCCTAGAAAGCCACATATGCTCCCCTAACCAACCACAGAGGATGCCCCGTTTCTAGTTAGCCCATGACTACGGGATAAACTACATGCCCGTAAAATTTGTACTGTAAAGCCTAACACCCTGTACCTCAGGAAGTGACTGTATTTTGAGATACGGCTCTTCAAGAGGAGATTCAGTTACAATGAGGTCGTTAGGGTGGGTGTTAATTTAGCATGACTGCTGTCTTTATAAGGAGAGGAGATTATAATACAGAGAGACCCCAGCGATACCATGTCACAGAGAAAAGACCACACGAGGACACAGCCAGGAGATGGCCGTCTACCAGGCAAGGAGAGAGGCCCGAGAAGGAACCAGCTGTGCCGACACCCTAATCTTGGACTTCCAGCCACCAAAATGTGGGAAAATAACGCCCACCCTGTGGTACTTCGCTACGGCAACTCTTGCAAACGAATGCACCCACATGCAGCCTCCCCAGACCAGCAGTCTCCAATCAGGGCATCCCTGAAATCTTCCATTTTTTCCACTGTCAAGCTCTCCAAGTCCTCTGCCTGCCTTTGAGTCTCTGTCAAAACCAAGCGATGGTGGCTGACTCCCTCGCTATTGCCAGCTCTGCGTATCAGCCTTTGCTGGTTCTCATTTGTGTGGTCTTCATTTATTTCCACACAGGGAGAGGGAAGACCCATCAGAAAGTTGCCAGGGGACACATAATTCCATCCTTAATCCTTAGGAGGATTTGGAGATGGACTGAAAACTAGTCAAGAAATTCCCTTTTTAAAAATAGTCTTACGAGAACAAATGGCCCATATGTGATGTTTCTTTGATTACCTTTCCAAAGACCTCTCCTAACAAGCGAGCAGTATCATTAATTAAAACCCACCTCCACTGCTGAGTAATTTTCCCGTTGATGAGCCCTGCAGTTTGTTATCTTTCACAAAACACTCATCATTTTAAGGTGAAGCAGGCTGTACTGCACACAATTACCACCGAGTTTAAAACAGCATTCCATTTCTGAAGTCTAAATCCTACAGCAATTCAAAATTTTTTCAACCAGTGATAGAAATGGTACAAAACAGCTTTAGTTAGTAGAAACTAATGGGTAATAATTGCACGAATTTAAGAGACAGCAGAAGCATGAATGCAAAGTGGAAACTTTGGACCATTTTTAAAACCCTATTAGTTTTTTTTTAAAGAAGTACTAAGTTTTCTGATACTCCTCTTGTTCTACTCAAGCTCTTCTTTCCAACATATTTCTAGGTCTCCTTTAACACAGTTCAAAATCAATACTTGCATCCGTATGCATCAAAGATATTGGCCTGTAATTTTCTTTTTCACTAGTGTCTTTGTCTGGTTTGGTGGCTTCATAGAATGTCTTTGGGAGTGTGGAAAAGAACATGAAAAAGAATGTAAATAGATGGATAACTGAATGACTTTGCTGTACGGCAGAAATTAACATTGTAAATCAAATACACTTCAATAAATAAAGTTAAAAAAATCAATACTTGCTTCCCAAGAGAATTCTCACAGAACTGGGATGGGCGGTAAGTTATACATTCAATAGCACACACATTTGGATAGCTATACATTTCTTAATTCGAACAGCAACAAGAATCAAAAGGAATTGCCAAGGTAAACGGTATTACATTACATGCAAGAAATAAATTTTAAATTTTTGAGTGACTTATCTGAGGGGAACCAATTATCCTGTGACGTGAAAAAATATTAGAGGGACAGATTGATCTCTTTTGCCTTTTAGTTCAGCTGTAACTTACGGTGGCAGCATTGATGTCATACTTGTTCTTCTGAGAATGTTAGCACTTTAAACATTTTATCTTCTTTTTCTTCATAGTTTACGTGGGTTGCAGAGGATGTTCCCGATGTATTGAATCACTGAGAAATGATAAAAGGAAAAGTGATAAAAGCACACTCGTGACTTTACTTTTTTTGAGAATGATAACATCCACTTATGAGCCTTCTTGGAGGAAGAGTTCAGAGCCATCAGCATCCTGGGTTGTCCTTATGCAGGCAGGTTGTCTTGCACAGACACCTTCCCACATGAGAGCAGGAGACCCTGAGTGTGGCTCAGGTCTGGGGGCCTCAAGACCCTCTCAAGAAGGGTTCCCGAGGTCAAAACTATCTTCGTAATAATGCTAGAGATTAGGTTCCTTTTTAACTCGCGTCCTCTCGTGAGTGTATGGTGGAGTTTTCCAGAGGCTGTGTGGCGTGATTCTGCAGCAGATTGATTGCAGAAGCAGCTGTGAAAATTCAGTTGTATTTTAAGCCAGACATTAAAGCAATTTGCAAAACTTAAAGCAATGTGACTCTTTTTCCTAGTTCTTTTGTTTTGCTTTGTCTTGGGAAACAGTTACATTTTCACAAAAGTGTGTGACTTACGTGAACAGGTGATAGCTTATTGTTATTGTTATTTTTAAGTGAATTCAGTGTTTTAAAATTTTCTTAGTTTTAATTATGGGAAATATGCAATAGATATAACCCACATAAATAAATATGGTTGAAATGCATAGGTCTACCCATATAAATAAAAGCTCTCTGGGATCCTCAATAGTTTTTAAGAACAGAAAGAAGTCCTGAAATGAAAAAGGTGGAGAATCCCTCTGCTGGAGGGCTGGAGCCTGTTGGCCCATGAAAATGTTCTCGAAGGCGGGGCTCCCTGGCTGGCGGACAGTAGCCTGAGCACCACCCGTCTGTCTTCTGCTTCACCGCTTCCCGCCCCCCCCCCCCCCCCCCACGGAAGTGCCCCGGACCCTGCCCTCGCCCCTCCAGGCTGGCCTGGCCGTCCTGCTGCGTCCCCTCCCCCGCTCGCTGTGCCTTCTGCCTGGTGTCCGCCCTCCGCCCCCTGCAGCCCTTCTTCTCATCCTTCACATCTCAGCTTAGAGAAAACTCACCGACACCCCAGGCCAAGCTAAGTCCTTTAAAAGTATAACTTCATGCCACATAGTGCTTTTCTTTTGTCACACGTAACAAAACTGTAATTACATTGGTCAAATGTTAATGCCGGGACCTGTTCTAGATGCTCGAAAGCAATCACAGAAGGCGTCCCAGGCCTCGTGGAGCTACCGTCCTGGTGCAGGGTGCGGGGGAGACAGACCAGAAGCAAGGAAATACCTACATTATACAGTGGCCGGTGATGACGAGAGCCATAGGGACACATAAAGCGGAGAAGGAAGAGAGAAAAGGCTGGGAACGGTGCTTTCAGGCTGATGACGCAAAGCCTCGCGAGACTGTGAAGGAGCAAATCGCGCAAAACCCAGCGAGAGCAGGACCCGGACCAGGAGGAGAGGCAACAGCGAGTCGCAATGACAATAAATACGGTAAGGACGTGGATACTCTACCATGTACTTTCTGTGGCATCTCTACATAAACCTTGTCTGTATGTGGACTTTCTATACATCTTTTTTTTTTTTTTTTTTTTTTTTTGCGGTACGCGGGCCTCTCACTGCTGTTGCCCCGTTGCGGAGCACAGGCTCCGGACGCGCAGGCCCAGCGGCCATGGCTCACGGGCCCAGCCGCTCCGCGGCATGTGGGATGTGGGATCTTCCCAGACCGGGGCACGAACCTGCGTCCTCTGCATTGGCAGGCGGACTCTCAAGCACTGCGCCACGAGGGAAGCCACTTTCTATACATCTTGAATCAACAGAAGCAAGGACGCGTGTGTCGCGTTCAGCGCTGCGTAAACCTCTGTGTAGGGGGATGCCACGTGCACGCGCTGACTGTGCCCGGACTCCACGCCCCGCATTCAGCCCCGCGCCGCGCATCTTCACGGTCACCAACTGCTCGTCCTCTTGCTCCAGAATCTGGCTGCTCTTCCTGTAATCTCTCTGGGTCGTGCCCCTCAACGCATCCTTGAATGCAGGCTCTCCTCACTCAGGGGCTGGTTCGGAGTCTCCAGCCCGCATCCTCAGGGCACCAGCAGCGCCGGTAAGGTGATGCTTCCTCCCTCACCACTAACCTCTTCCCCAGGCCCGCCCCGGGCACGCGCCTGCCCTCAGGGTGTCTGGATCTCCTCCTGCCTACGGGTCAATCATCATTCTTGTCTTAGTCACCCCGGTGTTACCATCACAACACTACCATAGACTGGGCGCCTTAAACAACAGAAAGTTCTTTCGCACCGTTCTGGAAGCGGGGAGTTCAAGATCAAGGTGCCACGGACGCAGTTCCTGGTGGGAGCAACTTCCTGGCTTATAGCGGCTGCCTTCTTGCTGCGTCCTCACAGGGTGGAGAGAGGAAGCTCTGGTCTCTTTCTCCTTATCAGGACACTCATCCCATCAGGGGCTCCACCCTCATGACCTCATCCACCCCTAATTTCCTCGCAAAGACTCTGCCTCCAAATGCCATCACATTGGGAGTTGGGGCTTCAACCTACGGATTTGGATCCAGTCCATAGCAATCCTCCCCCCATAAACATGCTCCTTCCCCAAGGTGACCCATCTCTGTTTTCCACGATCAGAGTCTGTGCTCCTGAGGGAAGATGGGTTGTCCCTGCTCCCCCTGTGAGCTAATCTCGAAACAGTTGCCTCAGTGCATTCACTGAGGGGCAGAGATTTGACTTAGGGAGGCTTGACTTAAAATCTGAAGATGGCCTGGAATGTTCAGGCTTAGGTCTCTCAAACTCTGAAAGCAGCAGTGTTTCAGGCCATCAGGACTAAATGGGGGTTAACATTGACAGAAGCATGAGGGTGATGGGTCTCAGCAGTGGTGTGACAAGCTGACGGGCACACAGGCCAAACCTGAGCTTACCTCCTCCAGCTCACCCATCACTAGGGCAGGGACATCTAAACCCAGCGCAGGCGAACGGCATCCTCTTCCATCCAGTTTACCCCGGCTAGGAAGCTGGACGTCGAACACAGCCCCCGAAGGTCCAGTTAAATTCTGCACTGTCTCTTAAAAGCGTATCGCTTTGAGTCGGATTATTCCCATCTCGCACTGAAACTACTGTACAGTCTGGTCTTCCTGATCTCAGAGGGACAGCAGTGAGTGGTCCTGAAGGGAGATTAGTTCCCTCCCAGGACCTGAACCTGGGTAGCCTGGATGAAAACCAGGAATCCTCGCCACTAGACCACGAGGGGCTACAGGCTAGAGGTAAAGTTTCCCTGGCCCCCTGTTTGAAAGCAAGAATGTTTCAAGGAGGCAAAAACTGTAAAAACAGGTACAAAGCTTACTGTAGAGAGACAGCACAAGCTATGGGAGAACACACAGAGAAGCAGTTTGTTTAGTTAAGACAGAAGCTAGGCAGAGATGCACACCCGGAGGTGTGGGCGTCCCCCCAGTAAGGAGCCCAGTAAATAGGTGATTAAAATCACTTACGTAGGACAGTCCTTCCAGGTCTTTGTTTACCTTTGGCCAATTATCTTGTTTCTTTTTTCACACCTGATGGGTCCTAGGACCCTCCCCAACATGTGTGTGCAACTTTTTGCTAAGATGGATCCCACCACAGTGGCCTGTGGATGCATGTCCACACTTCTTATGGGGTGGCGTCCCCTCCCTTTCTGACCCCCAAGGAGCCTTCCTGCGCATGTGCAGACAGGGAAGTTTTCCTTGACCTCAGGAGTGCTCATCTTATCCCTTTACTTCAGCAGAGCTCAGCTTCTGCCGCTAGCTTTGTCCTTGGAGTGTCTGGGTGAGAACAAATCTTCAGTGTTACGCCACTTGACAAACACCAGCTGTCCGGCCCAGGGGCCCATCTATCTCCTACCTCATTCCTACCTCTAATTTATCCCCAATTCAATCTGTCCTTCATGGCCACCACGTTGTGTTCCTAAAAAATATTTTTATTTATTTATTTTATTTATATAAATATATATAAAAATACATATATTTATTTATTTATATAATTATATATGCATTTTATATACTTATGCAGGCATTATTTATATATTTATACATTTGTTTACATTAAATATATACTATTCATGCCTATTATGTTTATATTATACACAAATATATATAAACTTATCTGTCTCCATGCCTAGATAAATCTACATATCAATATTATATAAACATTATGTACAGATTTGCCAACCTGCCTTTCCCTCTTTAAGGCCATCTTTGGTTCTTTAATGCCTTCAGAATAAAAGGTAAACACATTTAAAGTGTTGTTCAAAGCCCTTCATCTGCTAATTCAAACCTCATTTCCCAGCCTATTTTCTGCAAAAAAAAAAAAGGAAATGCAATTTTTTCCATATTGGGAAAAAAACAAAATTTGTTCTTTATTAAATAAAATATTCAATTTCACTGTGTCTTTATTCTTTCCCTGATTAGACCCGTGATTCTCCAACTATGTGGAGGTGACCCGGAGAGCACAGAAATTCACTGAGAGGCTGCAGGATAGTTTAAAATTTCAAGGGAAACACAGTGATACTTGATGCCTGTGGGATAACACGGTTTGACAGCCTCAACATTACAGCGTGCTACACTGTCACTGACGATATCATATCTCTTAGAAATTGCGGTTCCAGAAGTTGTTGTGATTAAAAGCAAGTATCATGTGAGAACCAAAGTGGAAACAGAAATGGAGACAGCCTTCCTCCGTCTGATCCCAAGCTTGGGAAGCCACGCAGCTGCCAGGCACACAGAGTATTAAGTAACGTGGATATTGAGGAACGAAGCAAAAGTATTTTTCTCTTCCATCCATAGGTATTGTTTTTCAAATAGCTACACTCGGTTCTCAGTTATTTGTAGTAGTAATGTTTTAGAATGTCCCCACGAACCGTAGATTAGCAATACTGAATCACAGCGCCATGTGAAACACAGGATTGGGTCTTGCAAGTTCCTGACCACAACATTTTCATGAGCCGATCAGTTGATAACCTTTTAAATTTGTGTTTCTGTTTAAAGACATCTTGTTTAATATATATTGTCGACCCATTAACATTGAAGCACAGCTGAGCGTGTCAGGCACACGCCTGAAGGAAGCGGTGTCTCGCACATGTTTTTAGTTTTCAAAAGTTTGCCTATAATGTGTCTTAGCATGTGTTTCTTTGGTTTTATTCTGTTTGAAGATTGCTCATTTCTTGATCTGTAGGCTTACACTTTTGGGCAAGTTTAGGAAGTGTTCAGTCTTTATTTCTTTAAGTATTTTTTATTTCTATCCTCTCTTTGATCTCCTGGGATTCCAGTGACATACACGTTAGACCTTTTGTTATAATCCCACATGTCCCCGAGATGCTATTCAATTTTTTCCCATCTATTTTCTCTCTGTGTTGTTTAGATTTGGTAATTCTTATTCTTCCGTCTTCAAGTTCACTGATCCTTTCTTATTTCCTCTCCATTCTGTTGTTGATCCCATCACTGAGCTTTTTATTTTCTCTCTGTGTTGTTTAGATTTGGAAATTCTTATTCTTCCGTCTTCAAGTTCACTGATCCTTTCTTATTTCCTCTCCATTCTCTTGTTGATCCCATCACTGAGCTTTTTATTCTGGCTATTTCATTTCTTAGTTCTAAACTTTTTACTTGGTTCTTCTTTATATCTTCTACATCTTTTCTGAGATTTTCAATTTTAAAAATTTATTTCGACTTTTTCATATTTGGTCAGCGAAGCATTTTTATGACGGCTGCTCCAAATCCTTGTCAGATAATTCTAACATCTGTGCTGCCTTGGTGTTGATGTCTACGGATCGTCTTTTCTCATGTAGTTTGAGATATTCCTGATGTTTTGTATGAAAAGTGATTTTTAAAAAATTAAAACCTGGATATTTGGGGCAGTGTATGGTTCAGGATCTAACTTTAAGTCTAGTGTTTTGGTAGGGCTCCTCTGATACCACTCCAGTGGGGGTCAGGGGGTGTTACCCTGTGACTTCCAGGTGGTGGTGAAAGTCTAGATTCTCCACCTGGCCTCCTTGGGGGCAGGGTTTGACTCCTTGGATTTCTGGGTTGGGGGTGAGGGTTTAGTCCCCCTAGGACTCCTGCTGATACCACCTTGGTACCTGGTATACTGTTCTTTCTTGGTGTACTACAAATGATCTAAACTATTTCTCTGTCGACAATCAGCTCACAAGCCAAGGGGGAAACCATGTATTTAGACCAGATAACCATCCTGGCTGATTCTTTCTTGAGAGAATAAGATGGTGCTGTGGACAGGGAGCGCTTTTGTGAATGCAGAGCTAGCAGCCACGAGGCAGAGGGCAGGTTCTTCTTACAGATAACTTTGCCGGTTGTTTTAGTTTGGTTTCCCCAGAAGCAGACCTTGAGACAAGTGCAAGTTTTTCTGGAGGAGAGCCCAGGAGACATCCGTAGGAGGCGGCTTGGGGAAGGAAGGCCTGTAAGCAGAGGCAGCCAGTGAAGAGTGCGTTGTCAAGAAGATAACCAGTGTGGGCACGCGGAGCTCAATCCTGCGGGGCTCCCGTGGGCACCAGCGTAGTCCACTCAGCTCAGAGCATGATGGAGCCAGGGGTTTTAGGCTTTAGTTCCTGCCAGTCTCTGTTCAAGGGCGGCGTGGGGGAGGGGGTGTTAATTCCTTGATGCTGCCTAACGAGACTCCAGCTGCCAGAAGAAGTCCCCGGGCACAGGGGTGAAACGGTGACAATCGGAAGTCAGCCTGCTGCGCTGACGTGGCCAGGTCTGATGGGTACAAGCAGAGTGCTGACAGCATCCTCACCACCAGCCTAGCAGGCACCTGGAAGGGACCTAATGCTGCACTGGCACACTTGGGCACAATCTGAAACACCCAGTGAAAAAAACGCCTCTTTTAGCTGGGGCCCTCCCTCCACGTTGTTTTTCTTCTGTACTTGTTGCAAGAACACGGTTCGGGAAGATGCTTATCTTCCCTGGGTCTTGTTTCAGCATCTCCACTGCCCTTGTGAGAACTTTCCCTGTTCCCATCTTCTTTGAGGACAGGTCCCAGGGCTCTCGAGTGATCCCAGGTCTCCTCTCTCTAAGGCAACTTCAGACAAAGCCACGCTGAGAAGCTACCACTCCAGGCTGAGAAGGGAAGGAACGCGTGTCTAAGGGCAATTCCAGGCACCGGAGCCACTGAGAGAGGCTGCCCACTGCAGGGTGGGAGGGGAACAGCGGTAAGTACAAATGGGTCTCCTCCTACAGCTGTTCTGGGAACAGTCTCCTGCTGGCTTCGGTTGAAGGACAAGTAGCGCCTCTGCGAAGATCTGATTCAACAGGGGAGCCATGTGAATGAGTAAATTCACACGAGATCCTGGTGCTCTAATACAGATCCCTGAGAGGCAGAGGTCTGTTCTTTCCTGAGCCACTGAATGCTTTGGTGGGAAGTAATTTTGAGCTGCCACACTCGGGCATTGTAAGAATCAATTGAAAATACAATTGTTTAATTTTCCCTATAATTAATAGGATGCTTTCCTTGCTGTGAACCATGTGACGCTTTACAAGAGGGAAGTACTATTTCTGCTCCTTGGTTGCCAGAAGCCTTAGAAAAATGTAAAAATATGAAGAAGCCGATTTAAATGTATGGAGGAGACTGTCCTCTATTTCCTGAAAGGAATAATAGCAATTTTACCCATTCTCCTTGTTTTATCTTGGCCTGTAATATAAGAATATGAAAACCAAACAATGGAAATACTTTTTTTTTTTTTTTTTTTTTGCGGTACGCGGGCCTCTCACTGTTGTGGCGTCTCCCGTTGTGGAGCACAGGCTCCGGGCGCGCAGGCTCAGCAGCCATGGCTCACGGGACCAGCTGCTCCGCGGCATGTGGGATCGTCCTGGACCGCGGCACGAACCCGCGCCCCCTGCATCGGCAGGCGGACTCGCAACCACTGCACTATCAGGGAAGCCCAATGAAGTTTTTAATTTAGCATTTATATTAGTTTCCTGGGGCTGCTGTAACAAATGACCACAAACGTGGTGACTTACAGCAATAGAAATGTATTCTTTCCCAGTTCTGGAGGCCGGAAGTCTGGAATGAGGTTTGGGAAGGGCCTCTCTCAGTCTGAAGGCTCTGCGGAGGTTCCCTCCTCACCTGTCTGTTTCTGGTGGCTTCAGGTACTGCTTTCTGTGGCCGCACCACTCTGAAGACTGTCTTCACATGGCCGCCTCCTCTGTGACACGGTCATTGCATTTAGGGCAGATAATCCAGGATGACCTTGAGATATTTAATTCAACTACCTCTGCAGAGACCCTTTTCCCAAACGAGGTTACGTTCATAGGTTCCGGGGGGGTTAGGATTTAGACATATCTTCTTAGGGACCACCGTTCAATCCACTAGGACATCTCTCTCTTTTTTTTAAAGACGTGTCACTGGATTAAAATTGTAGTAAAATGAGGCTATATCAGAAAACCAAACACCTTTTCATTCTTTATTTACATTTTCCCTTTCCAGCATTTCTGCTCTTTGAGAACACGACATTGTTTAAAGACTTACAAATCCGTCTGAAGGTTTCCAAATGCCTGCTGTTCTCTGCTGGTGCAGTAAGCATCCTGCAGGCGGCAGGGAGCAAGGGCTCCAGGTTCTGAGTCGGGATCTGGGGTCGGGTGGTGGTGAGGCCTCTGCGGACTCCCCTCAAGGCTGATTGGCTGGTCCAGTGTCACGTGACTGCCCCATAGCCTCTGCAGGGGCCCGTGGAGCAAGTCCGGATGCTGAGCAAGGAGGAGACGGGTTTCCCCAGGTTCTGAACACAGTTCTCAGGTGAGGGATCCAGGGGAAGAGAGGGGGTCAGTTACCAGAAGAAGAGTAAAGGAGAGACTTTTCCGAGCGGCTCCGAAACCAAACCCCCGAAGTTGATCAGCTCCTCTGTTCCATGTGTTGAGACCCTGTTTCCTTGACATGTCTGCACGGCCTGACGGTAATTCCTTTCTGGGGCTGTAGACACCCCAGGCCACCACTTCACTCTCCAAGGAATAACTCTGATGCCACGTGCACAAATGAAATTCTGATGTCTGGGCTTCTCGTGCAACTCGCCAAGGGGGAGAGAATTCAGCAGTGGGGCTGACATAATTTTGTGGTCTGCTTGACTGTAAATATGAGAGCTGGCGTGCTGGCTGCATATTTCTGTGCCCTGTGGGCTTTCTAAGGCAGAACCAACAAGCCCGTACTTGTACTTCAGGATTCGTGCTTCTCACTTCCTGTTACGCTTCTCGAGGATTAATTTAATTACGGTACTTCTGATCCTATCACACTTTACAGTTGCTGCTTTGGGTCACCTATACCTGGTGATGGTGCGGGGGGTGTCGCTTTTTATAGGGCAGGAAATTACCTTAAGAAACATCTCTTTACCCCATTACCCCTGTTACTGCTGCTTATAAACATTCTTTATTTTTTTTTAAGTATACGGAAATACAATTTTAATACCTAAGGGGAAAAGTGGGACTGAAATGTTTTAAAAGGTGGATTGTTAAAAAAGAAGTGGATCTCGATTCCCAAGTATTTGTGTAATGAATACGTTATGATTGTTAGTATCACATTTTATTATAATTGTGTATGCACATGCATTATTTCTTCAGCTGTATTAAGTGTTGTGAGGGCAGGATTGTGTGTCAATAATCTCAGTTTTGGGCACAGAGCATGCTGAGCTAAGCTTGCTGTTCTAGATCAAGGCTGCCCAACAGAACTCTGTGAAGATGGAAAGAGCCTGTATCTGTGCTGCCTGACATCACGGACAGTAGCCAGCAGGTGGCTGTTGAATCCGTTGAAAGTCCTGTTGTGATTAAGAAACTGAATTTTAAATCTAATTTATTTTTAATTACCACAAGTATAAATTAAAATGGCCACGTGTAAAACAAGGAGGAATGGGGAAATTGATGAGGAATAGAATTAGAAAAAAATATTGTTAAACTTTGTGGCAGAAACAGTAGGTTTCCTAGGCCTGTGCACCCTCGTCGGCAAATGCAGGCCTTGGGGAAGGAGGTGAAGGCCTGGTGTGATCTTCCATTTGGACGGAGTGAAAGAGCAATGCAGAAGGACTCCGGCCCACTGGTGCCTTTGCGTTGGATTGGCTTTGGCTGTGTAGCACTGGTTGCTTCCGGCGGGATCACTGGCTATGCAGAAGCAGGCAGTGTCCCGTCCCTGGCTGCCAGGCTCCCCTTGGGTGGATTAGTGGGCCTGGGTGCCTATCAACTGTCTCAGGATCCAAGGAGCATTTGGGTTTTCTTAGTTACATCTGGAACCTTGGCTGGCATTACGGGAATGAGATTCTACCACTCTGGAAAACGTATGCCTGCAGCCTTAATTGCAGGTGCCAGTTCGTGGATGGTCACCAGACTTGGAATTAGTGCGTTGGGTAAGCCCCGTCAGTGGGAGTCATGGCCAGCTTGGACTCATGAAGAATTTTAAATTTTCACTATTTTTAGCATATTAAGATAAATTAGTACAGCATTTTCACATGTTCTGACATTTTACCTAAAACAAAAACAAACCCAAAAAACCCAACTTTGCAGAGAAAAAAGTCAGTTATTATCATTACAACCCTAAAGGGGTGGGTACAGTGTAACACAAGAGCTTCTTCCTATAGTAGAAGCATACAGTTTGATTCTTGTACGTTGGTGTTACCTTTTCTTTCTGAATCTGTAGGTGAAACCTCCAGGGATAAAATGTAAGGTGTCACCACTGGGGCCCCTGATAAACATCTGGATGCTGAGAACACATGTTAGACCAACGAAATCAAAATCACTGGGGATGAGACTCAGGCATCAGTATTTTTTAAAGCTCCCCAGGTGTGATGATTAATCTTATGTGTCAACTTGGAGGGTGTTTTTGGATGAGATTAACATTTAAACTGGTGAACTTTGAATAAGCAGATTGCTCTCCATAGTGTGGGTGGGCCTCATCTAATCAACTGAAGACCCTGAGTAGAACAAAAAGACCTGCTTACCCAAGCAAGGGGGAATTCTCCATCAGACTACCTTTGTTTTGTTTTGTTTGTTTGTTTTGTTTTTATAAAATAAATTTAATATCATCTTTTCAATATCCCCCCCAACACAGCCTTTTAATAATTTGGTAGAATATTCCTCTAAACCTTTCTCTGTATTTACACATATTGTTTCCTTATTCTGTCTTTCATTCTTTAATTTTTCAACAAAAAAGTTTACAGTCCGAAACTCCTGGAATTGATTTCCGCAGTGTATGATAGCTTGTTCAAATAATAGGTGACTTTTACATTTATAGAAATTGTTTGACTATTTTGCAAAAAATTTTGCAATCCACACTTTCCAGATAATAGTGGACATGCCCTTTTCTCCCCAAATTCTCTCCATCACAGAATACCATGGATTTTTTAAACTTTGGCTAATCTGACCATCAAACTACCTTTGGACTGGAACTGTACCATCCTGGTTCTCCAGCCTAGCAGCCCACACTGCCGATTTAGCATTCACCTGCCTCCATGAATGTGTGACCCAATTCCTATTTACACACACACACACACACACACACACACACACACACACATTACTGGTTTTGTTTCTCTGAACAACCTCAACCTAATATGCCACGTAATTCCAATGTTGGAAGTTTAAAAATCAGTAGTGAAAACCAATTAAGTTCATGCCAACCTCTGACCAGAGATTGCTGTAGGAAGGCAAATGTGTTTCTGCCCATTTCTACAGCAATTACCAGTACGAGGAACCATAGCTGTAAAATTCAAACCTATATAACTTCTAATAGATAACACTGAGAAATTCTAGATAGCCTTAGGTTTGGTGATAACTTTTTTTTTTCTTAGAGTTTTAAAGTTTTATTTCTTTGTAAAATACTTATCAAGAGTTTAAACAGTGCTTGCATTTTTCTCATTGTATAACTTATTTTTTTAAATAGATCTTTATTGGAGTATAACTGCTTCACAATACCATGTCAGTTTCTGTTGCACAGCAAAGCGAATCAGCCATATGCATACACATGTCCCCATATCCCCTCCCTCTGGAGCCTCCCTCCCACCCTCCCTATCCCACCCCTCTAGGTCATTGCAGAGCACTGAGCCGATCTCCCTGCTATGCTGCTGCTTCCCACCAGCCAACTATTTTACATTCGGTAGTGTATATATGTTGATGCCACTCTCACTTCGCCCCAGCTTCGCCCTCCCACCCCATGTCCTCAAGTCCATTCTCTATGTCTGCCTCTTTATTCCTGCCCTGCAACTAGGTTCATCAGTACCATTTTTTTTTTTTAGATTCCATATATATGTGTTAGCATACGGTATTTGTTTTCCTCTTTCTGACTTACTTCACTCTGTATGACAGACTCTAGGTCCATCCACCTCACTACAAATAACTCAATTTCATTCCTTTTTATGGGAGAGTAATATTCCATTGTATATATGTGCCACATCTTCTTTATCCATTCATCTGATGATGGACGTTTAGGTTGGTTCCATGTCCTGACTATTGTAAATAGTGCTGCAATGAACATTGTAGTACATGTCTCTTTTTGAACTATGGTTTTCTCAGGGTATATGCCCAGTAGTGGGATTGCTGGGTCATATGGTAGTTCTATTTTTAGTTTTTTAAGGAACCTCCATACTGTTTTCCATAATGGCTGTATCAATTTACATTCCCACTGACAGTGTGGGAGGGTTCCCTTTTCACCACATCCTTTCCAGCATTTATTGTTTCTAGCTTTTTTGATAATGGCCATTCTGACCGGCATGAGGGAATACCTCATTGTAGTTTTGATTTGCTTTTCTCTAATGATTAGTGATGTTGAGCATCTTTTCATGTGCCTTTTGGCCATCTGTCTGTCTTCCTTGGTGAAATGTCTATTTAGGTCTTCCACCCATTTTTTAACTGGATTGTTTGTTTTTTTGATATTGAGCTCCATGAGCTGTTTGTATATTTTGGAGATTAATCCTTTGTCAGTTGTTTTATTTGCAAATATTTTCTCCCATTCTGAGGGTTGTCTTTTTGTCTTGTTTATGGTTTCTTTTGCTGTGAAAAAGCTTTTAAGTTTAATTAAGTCCCATTTGTTTATTTTTGTTTTTATTTCCATTACTTTAGGAGGTGGGTCAGAAAAGATCTTGCTGTGGTTTATGTCAAAGGGTGTTTTTCCTATGTTTTCCTCTAAGAGTTTTATAGTGTCTGGTCTTACATTTAGGTCTTTAATCCATGTGGAGTTTATTTTTGTGTATGGTGTTAGGTAGTGTTCTAATTTCATTCTTTTACATGTAGCTGTCCAGTTTTCCCAGCAGCACTTATTGAAGAGACTGTCTTTTCTCCATTGTATGTTCTTGCCTTCTTTGTTGTAAATTAGGTGCCCATATGTGTGTGGGTTTATCTCTTGGCATTCTATCCTGTACCATTGATCTATATTTCTGTTTTTGTGCCAGTACCATACTGTCTTGATTACTGTAGCCTTGTGGTGTAGTTTGAAGTCGGGGAGCCTGATTCCTCCAACCCTGTTTTTTTTCCTCAAGATTGCTTTGGCTATTCAGGGTCTTTTGTGTTTCCATACGAATTGTAAGATTTTTTGTTCTAATTCTGTGAAGAATGCCATTGGTAGTTTGATATGGATTGCATTGAATCTGTAGATTGCTTTGGGTAGTATAGTCATTTTAACAGTATTGATTCTTCCAATCCAAGAACATGGTATATTTCTCCATCTGTTTATGTCATCTTTGATTTCTTTCATTTTTAAAGTGTTTTTAAAATTTTATTTATTTTATTGATTTTTGGCTGCGTTGGGTCTTTGTTGCTGTGCGCGGGCTTTCTCTAGTTGCAGTGAGTTGTGATTTCTCCTCTTTCATTTCTAATTTTATTGATTTGCGTCCTCTCCCTTTTTTTTCTTGATGAGTCTGGCTAAGGGTTTATCAATTTTGTTTATCTTCTCAAAGAACCAGCTTTTAGTTTTATTGATCTTCGTTTTGTTTTCTTCATTTCTATTTCATTTATTTCTGCTCTGATCTTTATGATTTCTTTCCTTCTACTGACTCTGGGTTTTCTTTGTTCTTCTTTCTCTAGTTGTTTTAAGTGTAGGGTTAGATTGTTTATTGGAGATTTTTCTTGTTTCTTGAGGTGAGATTGAATTGCTGTAAAGTTCCCTCTTAGAACTGCTTTTGCTGTGTCCCATAGGTTTTGAGTCATCGTGTTTTCTTGTCATTTGTTTCTATGTATTGTTTTATTTCTTCTTTGATTTCTTCAGTGATCTCTTCGTTATTTAGTAGCGCACTGTTTAACCTTCATGTATTTGTGTTTTTTACAGTTATTTTCCTGTAATTGATTTCCAATCTGATAGAGTTGTGGTCAGAAAAATGCTTTATACGATTTCAATTTTCGTAAATTTTCCGAGGTTTAATTTGTGACCCAGGATGTGATCTATCCTGGAGAATGTTCCACGTGCACTTGAGAAGAAAGTGTATTCTGCCACTTTTGGGTGGAATGTTCTATAAATATCAATTAGATCTATCTGGTCTGTTGTGTCATTTAAAGCTTGTGTTTCCTTATTTATTTTCTGTTTGGATGATCTCTCCATTGGTGTAAAAGGGGTGTTAAAATCCCCCACTATGATTGTGTTACTGTCGATTTCCCCTTTTATGGCTGTTAGTATTTGCCTTATGTATTGAGGTGCCCTATGTTGGGTGCATAAATATTTACAATTGTTATATCTTCTTGGATTGGTCCCTTGATCATTATGTAGTGTCCTTCTTTGTCTCTTGTAATAGTCTTTATTTCAAAGTCTATTTTGTCTGATATGAGAATTGCTACTCCAGCTTTCTTCTGATTTCCACTTGCATGGAATATCTTTTTCCATCCCCTTACTTTCAGTCTGTATGTGTCCCTAGGTCTAAAGTGGGTCTCTTGTAGACAGCATATATACAGGTCTTGTTTTTGTATCCATGCAGCCAGTCTATGTCTTTTGGTGGGAGCATTTAATCCATTTACATTTAAGGTAATTATCGATATGTATGTTTCTATTCCCATTTTCCTAATTGTTTTGTGTTTGTAATTGTAGGTCTTTTTCTTCTCTTGTGTTTCCTGCCTAGAGAAGTTTCTTTAGCATTTGTTGTAAAGCTGGTTTGGTGGTGCTGAATTCTCTTAGCTTTTGCTTGTCTGAAAAGCTTTTGACTTCTCCATCAAATCTGAATGAGATCCTTGCTGTGTAGAGTAATCTTGGTTGTAGGTTTTTCTCTTTCATCACTTTAAGTATATCCTGCCACTCCCTTCTGGCCTGGAGAGTTTCCACTGAAAAATCAGCTGATAACCTTATGGGGATTCCCTTGTATGTTATTTGTTGCTTTTCCCTTGCTGCTTTTAATATTTTTTCTTTGAATTTAATATTTGTTAGTTTGATTAATATGTGCATTGGTGTGTTTCTCCTTGGGTTTATCCTGTATGGGACTCCCTATGCTTCCTGGACTTGAGTGACTATTTCCTTTCCCATGTTAGGGAAGTTTTCAGCTATAATCTCTTCAAATATTTTCTCAGACCCTTTCTTTTTCCCTTCTTTTTCTGGGACCCCTATAATTCAAGTGTTGGTGCATTTAGTGTTGTCCCAGAGGTCTCTGAGACTGTCCTCAATTCTTTTCATTCTTTTTTCTTTATTCTGCTCCTCAGCAGTTATTTCCACCATTCTTTCTTCCAGCTCACTTATTCGTTCTTCTCCCTCAGTTATTCTGTTATTGATTCCTTCCAGTGTATTTTTCACTTCAATTATTGTGTTGTTCATCTCTGTTTGTTTATTCTTTAGTTCTAGATCTTTGTTAAACATTTCTTGTATTTTCCCAATCCATGCTTCCCTTCTGTTTCCGGGATTCTGGATCATCTTTACTATCATTACTCTGAATTCTTTGTCAGGTAGGTGGCCTATTTCCTCTTCATTTAATTGGTCATGTAGGTTTTACCTTGGTCCTTCATCTGTGACATAGTTTTTTGCTGTCTCTCTTTTTTTTTTTAATGAGTGGGATTGTGTTCCTGCCTTCCTGGTTGTTTGGCCTGAGGCTTCCAACACTGGAGTTTGTAGGCTGTTGGGTAGAGCTGGGTCTTAGTGCTGAGATGAGGACCTCTGTGAGACCTCACTCTGATGAATATCCCCTGGGGTCTGAGGTTCTCTGTTAATCCAGTGGTTTGGACTCAGAGCTCCCACCACAGGTGCTTCTGCCCGACCCCAGGCTCTCAAACCAAGATCCCAGAAGCCGCGTGGGGTGGCAAAAAAAAAAAAAAAAGAAAAAAGAACAATAACAAAGTAAAAAATAAAATTAGACTAGGGAACTAACAGATATGCTAGAAAGAATGTAAAAATAAAAATGTAGATGAATCAACAACCGGAGGGTACATCAGTACCACAATAGTAAAAAAGAGGAGGAGGGAAAAGAAAAAAAAAAAAAAAGAAAGAAAGAAAAGTGGGGGGAGGCCTTAGCTGTGGAGGGCGGGGCCTAAGCAAGGGTGAGGTTTGGGTGGTGGGTGGGGCCTATGCTCAGGACCCACAGGGCTGGAAAAGTTCCTGGGGGTGTCTGGGGTGGGGCTTAGGCTCAAGGAACAGGAGGGGCCCAGGCGTGCCCCCCATACCTGGTCTCAGAGGGCAGGGGACCTCACCTGGGAGCCCAGCAGGCTTCCTGGGCTCGAGTGGGCGGGGCAAACGCCCTCCTCTCCTCTCCTGCTCCTTCGGTCCCGGAGGGCCCCTCCCACCTGCCTCTCCTGATCTCCCTGGCCTCCACTTCTCCTCCCCCCTTAGTACCCCCACGTCCTACTGGTTCACTTTGGGGTTCCTCCCGTCTCCTTGGGCGTCAGAATTCCCCACCAGCGGCCGGCAGGCGCCCTAGTTGTGGGGAGACGCCGACTCCGTGTCTTCCCACGCTGCCATCTTGACTGCCCTCTGCGGTGATGACGCTTTAGGTACAAAATGAAAAGCATGATTCATGAAAGAGAAAAAATTATTAAGGTGGACTTCTTTAAAATTAAAGTAAAATTAGCTTTGTGAATGACACTGTAAAGAGAATGTAAAGACCCCCTGGGAGAAAATCTCTACAAAACACATATCTGATAAAGAACTGGTATTCAAAATATTCACAGACTTTTAAAACTTAACAGTAAGAAAACAAGGAATTCAATTAAAAAAATGGGCCAGAGTTCTGAACAGAATTCATCATTGCTGCTGCTGGTCGTGGGTCTCTGAAAAGGTTTTCTTCTTTATGAAAAAGTGGTGCAAAGGAGGACCATTCTGTCCCCAGGTCTTGGCTACCGCTGTGTGAAGATGGAATGCTCACTTCAGCGAGTTGTAATCTTTTTGCTGGTAGAGGAGCTTTGCCTTGAAGCCGATGGCTCCTGACTGATCAGGGTGGTGGTTGCCGAAGGTTGGGGTGACTGGAAATTTCTTAAAATAAAACAACAATGAAGTCTGCCAAAAAAAAGATGGAATGCTCAGACCTGCTCAGCCTTTCTGCAGTCATGAGGGTACAAGCATGTGGGTAAAAGACAACCAAATGGTAAAACAGAAGGTGGAAAGAACATAGATCTCCGGGGAAGTTGTTGTGACTCTGTTTTCCAATTGTCAAACCACCTGACCCCTGATTTCACACTACGTGGCATAATGCATCCCTTTATTGTTAAAGACAAACAATTCAAAGCATAATGATTTGAACCATTTTTGGAAAAATGGCTTATGTTGCCTTGGTTTTAACAATAAGTTAGAAAAACATCATCATCATACACTAGCAGGTTCAGAGCTGTGAAGTGTCGGGGTAGCTGCTGGCCTAGGTGTTGCTTCCAATCCCTTCTCTAGCTGAAGGGATGATTCTGGTACCACCTCCCTTGTCATCCTCCTGCTTTCTTTGCAAATGGGGAGGTCAGATGACAGTGTTAAACGTAGTTCTCTACTCACTACTCGCGTTGCCTTTGTTGTCTAATTGGTTATAGTGAGCTGGGATGCTACCTTCTCCAGGTCAATGAACTCCTGTTCCCAAGCTTTACGTGAATTGTGAAAATCTGAGGTTGATATAAATATTTGAAAGACATTTGCAGAAAAGATAGATAGTTACAGCATTGTAATGAAATAAGGTTCTCTCTAAAAGGTCAAACCAGAAGGTCTCATCCTTAGAATGAAAAAACTTGTATTAATGTATTACAGGGTAAAAATACCAAATGCTAGAGCACCACATGCTAACACTTAAAAATGTTTTAGTAGGACCTACTGTATAGCACAGGGACCTCTAGTCAGTACCCTGTAATAACCTATATGGGAAGAGAATCTGAAAAAGAATGGATGTATTATGTATAACTGAATCACTTTCCTGTACACCTGAAACTAACACAACATTGTAGATAAACTCTACTCCACTATAAAATAAAAATTTTTAAAAAAAGTTTTAGTTGCCAGGATGATGGTGAATAAAGTAAAAGCAGGATCCCGCTCTTCTCTGCATTTTTCTGTGTCCTTCTCAGTTTATTCATTATTGCTGACAGCTAGTAGCTGAGCAGTGGGATTGTGGGTTCAGAGATGTATGTAAGCGGAGAGCAGAGGAAAAGAGCAGCTGAAATGTTCACGGCCATCAGATGGTTTGTGTCTGCATTTATAAACAGGACCCATGAAAAAGACAAGACCGACAGGGCACAGGCTCCGTCCTAGAGCGATAAACAGTAGTTATTCAACTAGTCACGTGTTGGGTGGATGGAAGGGATCCCCGGGCAGAACACTCCAGACTGGAATGCTGCTGGTTTTCAGAGACCGAGGGGACATGTTCCACACGGTCGCCCTCTGCAGGACCACCCCTCCACATGGCTTCAGGCATGTCGATGGGGTGAGTGGATCTCTGCAGGTCTCTGACCTCATCTAGTAAGTGGGACTGATTTCGTAGGTTGCCATAGGGCTAAATGCATAGATGTAAACCTGAAGTGCTTGGAACAGCTCTTGATATACAACAATCAATCAGTAAGGCATAGCTGCTCTTAGCAGTAGCGTTAGCAGTATCCTAGGAGCAGTACAGATTACATGCCGGGGGTATTTAGACGCTTAATGAGGTGAATTACTCGGCCCCCACCTGTTGCAGTGAATCCTCAGAGATGTTGGCTGTCAGTCTGTCTTTGGTGGTGTGTCCTAGTTCACCTCCTGTCTTCTTGCTGGAGGACAGCCCAGCCCCCGAAGTGCTCTCCCCACGGCTGTTCCATGTCTCTGGAACTCTGCGCCATTCTGTGACGTAAGATGCTCTGACTTTTTAAAAAAAATTTTATTGGAGTATAGTTGATTTACAATGTGTTAATTTCTGCTGTACAGCAAAGTGATCAGTTATACATGTATATACATATATATATTCTTCTTTTCCATTATGGTTTATTACAGGATGCTGAACATAGTTCCTCGTGCTATGCAGTAGGACCTTGTTGTTATCCATCCCATATGTAATGGTTTGCATCTGCGAATCCCCAACTCCCGATCCATCCCTCCCGCATCCCTCCTCCCACTTCGGCAACCACAAGTCTCTTCTCTGTGTCTGTGAGTCTCTGTTTCGTAGATAAGTTCCTTTGAAGACACTCTGACTTTTATGTAAGAAACACAAGGCAGTTTTAAAGAGAATTTTAGCTCTGAAGAGGGATCCACTCATCAAAAGGTTGTGTGTGATGTCTCCAAAGACCTGAGTGTTTCACTTCATGACAATTCAATGACAGGTAATTTGCTAGGTTTTTCTTTTTCAGTTTCCATCCAAGTGTTTGGCTCGGCTCCACAAGGAGAGAGTGAATGTTGCTCCCTTGTCAGTGTCGAAAGCTATTTGCGATTATACTTGAAATCAAGTAACAAAGATGTATTCTTCTGTAGCTCTTCCT
This sequence comes from Aethalodelphis obliquidens, assembly GCF_003676395.1. Taxonomy (NCBI): domain Eukaryota; kingdom Metazoa; phylum Chordata; class Mammalia; order Artiodactyla; family Delphinidae; genus Aethalodelphis; species Aethalodelphis obliquidens. The sequence goes on along the minus strand of NW_020837979.1, from coordinate 1,419,333 downwards.
CTGACTACCCAATCATATGAGTATTCTTGAAGACTTTGTGTTTTACAAAACAAGCCGCAGTCATCAGGATGGTAACTTACATCACGTGATCACGAGTCCCAGGCAAGCCTGATCCTCTGCGTTCTAATCTTATCTCAAACACACCTGAGAGGTATCGTTTGCAATATTCCTTCCCTACTTCCTCTGTGTTCATTTGAGCCACGAAATGAGGTTATGAAGAAAGAAAAATGAGGTAAGAAAAAAGCTAAAAAAAAAAAACACTAGAAATGAGATGGTAGACTTGAAAATTATAATATATGTCCACAAACTGGTAAGAATCCAGGGAGACTGATTTTTTTCCCCTCTCACGCTCAAGCCTGTCTGTCTGCATTTGGAACAGGGAGGCTAAGTCATGGTTAAACAGTAAATGCAAATGTCATGCCTGCTGACTTCATTTAGCCTCGCTGCATTTATTAAAGCTTATGTTTAACATCTTGGCTATCCAACATATAACATATGGACATGTGGGTGAGAGTGCTATAAGAACCTTTGCTTGTGCAGTCTTTGACTGCAAAGGCTTCAAAATAACCTGAATGTTAAACTGCTATTTTTTAAGAAAATGACTTTTTAAAACCCTAGGAAAAACACCATAGCCAAGAATTTCTTCAAGTCTCCAGGACAGGCTAACAGGGCCAGGAAACCTCTGGAGAGCTGGTGGCGGGGAGATTCTGAGATGCCCGAGCACAGGAGAGGGTCTGGGGGCAGGGGCAGAGTCAGTGCAAAGACTTCCTGAGAGGGACCATGAGAGCTTCGCTGCCCTTGAACTCAAACAAGGAATTTGTTCCAGCCATTGGTGTGTGTGTGTGTGTGTGTGTGTGTATGTGTGTGTGTGTGTTTAAAACTTGAGAACCAAACAAACAAAACAACCTCTTTATCAGCATCTCAAAAGGAAAACCTCCACTGGCACACTTGAGAATCTAGCCATTGTTTCTGCACTGCCTCTAAAAAGTTTGCGTCTTTTGAAAGGAGACAGCCAATGAGCTTAGGTCAAAATCCACTGGAGAACAAATGAACTTTTATCATCTTTTTAGTGTATATTTTGAGTCAGTTATATTAACAGGCTTTGTGTGTGTGATTTTGATTCCCCAAATCTTCATGCTTCTTTTTAATGGAATCTGTATAAAGAAAGGCTGTGGCCAGGAGGAACAGGTAAGGTCCGCCAGAAATAGAGGACACAGCAAGTTGTGGATCTGCGTTCATTCCAGAAATAAGCTCAGCCTCATCTTAGTGAGAACTTGAAATCTAGAACTTTTATATACCTTTAAAATGTGTTTAAGTAATAAGAATAGTCTGTTTTAATTATAGAAAAACTATATTCTCTACTTTTGAAATAGATGGAACCGTTTTAACACGAAGACTTCTTTCTTTACAGACGTGCAATGGGTTGCATTTTGCTGAGATCATGAATTTGATAATCGATCATGAAATGATCATTTCAGTGCAGTTGCTAGTCCAAGCTGTTTAATTCCATCATACAAGGTTTCTTCTCATCTTTGGGTGACAGATTTCCAGAGTTAAGAGAATATCAAACGTCATATTGTGAGTGGAGGCTAGGGTTGTTTGGTCACTGCAGGTCACGGTTGTAAATACACACAGCGCCTGTCCTGAGACACCGGCTCCAGTCCTGGAACTGAGCCCAGGGCTACTGCAAGTGGGTAGACCTGGACTTGACATTGTCTTTTCCTCCCAGGAGCCTCGTGTTCTCAAACAAGACAGTTTGCAAACTTGCATCACTGTTTCTTTAGGTGTAAACTAGAAATGACAATGCCTGCTTTGTAGTGTGCTCTTTGAGCATTAAGTGAGGGGGTCGGAGCCTCACTCACGGTCGTTGTGGAGACGGAAGACCACGGTCCCTTCTGCTCCTCCCTGGGCAGGCTCTTCGCCCAGCCTCCACTTTCCTCTGCCCTAACTGATGTGAAAATTTGTGCTTCCTTCCTTTGTGAATGCAGGCAACAAATCACATCGCCTTTGAGGTTGGTCCAGAGACAGAGCCTTGGGCTGAAGTATTGGATTCGTTGGATGTTTCTAAGATGTTCGTAGCCCTCTGAGGTGTTGACATTCTATGTCAAAGGTAGGTCTGTGGCTGGTCTCAAAATCCAGCCCTCTGTCTGTTTTTGTGAAGGAAGTGGTATTAACACAGCCATGCTCGTTTGTGTTCTGTTGTCTAGGGAATGCTCTGTCTGAAAAGGATAGAGTTGAGTAGTTGCACCAGAGACCCCGTATCCTGCACATGTAAAACTGACCATCTGTCCCTTTAAGGAAAACTTTGCAACCCCTGGTATATTAAACACACCACTGCTACCTCGGCCAGGTCATTGCTGACTCACGTGTAGCTGTTTCTCAGATGGGAGTCGACAGCCTAGGAAACATCAGCATCGAGCCCTACTATGAGCCAGCTCCTATGCTACACACCAGGGATGTAAAGATGAAAGAACGCAATTATTGCCCTAGGGTCTTTCTAGTTGGGTGGTGGACACCTAAGAAAACAGGCAGCTGCACACACTACGGGAAGAGCTATGATGTAGGAAGACATAGGCGCTTCACGAGGACTTGTGACTGTGGTCAGTCCAGTTGTGTTGCTACCACAGTGAGTGGTCCAGGATGTACATCTATACTTCTGCCCTCAGAAAATTAACCGTTGCTTGAGGGATCTGATATTCACTCATGGAACCCTAGCAAGACCAGGGACAGTAGTTACTTAACTACGCATCAGACAGAACATGGAGTTCAGGGTCATGGGCTCTCGTGGGCTGTGAGGGTGATACTGGAGGCAAGCAGAGAGCTGAGTGTGCTTAAAGGATCTGCACCAGCTTCAAGGAAGAGGCGGGATGTGGATGGGAGCCGACCCTCAAATATCTCAGTTTTTGCCTCTCACTGTGGATTTCTTACTTACTCAGCTCTTGGTCAAATTGTTTTGATAGCGGGACCTTGGAAGAAACAGAGGCAACACTGTACTTAGTAAGTATCAACTTTACAAATAATCTCCTAAGATGGGCTCCTTCATGGTGACCTGACATGTCTGTTTTGTTATGATTGTTTCCATAGGGGACATTTCCTGACCTTGACTTTAAGTTTCAGTGACACTGAGTAACTTACGACATCCTTCTCAAAGGACAAAAATGTACTGGTTAAGTCTCTGCTTGCCCTACTCAGATCCTTTCTGATTTTATAGGTATTTATCATCTTAATTCCCCAACTTGTTTTTTTTTTTTTCTTGTGGTAGTAAACAAAGGTCACTGAATGAAAACAGAGGCTGTTTTTTTATGGCTGGGAGTTAGGCACTGTCACTGTGTTTCGGCAGAGACTCAAGACTCGGAGGCAGAGAGAGGAATGGGGAAGAGGTATGGTGGAATAAAGTGCAGGGCTTGGGTGCTCTGAGAGAGGCTGTGAGCCATACGTATATGACATTTTCTTTATCAGTTCATCCATCGGTGAACACGTTCCACATTGTATCTTGGCTATTTTAAGTAATGCAATGGACTTGGAGGTGTGGATACCTCGTCATGTTAATGATTTCATTTCCTTTGACTATATACCCAGTAGTTGGATTACTAGATCGTATGGGAATTTTATTTTTAATTTTTTAAAGGAAGCTCCGTACTGTTTCCCATAGGAGCTGAACCAGTTTATATTCCCACCAATCGCGCACAAGGGCTCCCTTTTCTCCACACCCTCAACATTCGTCGCATTGGCGTTAACTTAATTTAATTTTAGTTTAATTTATGTTAGTTGAGTGTTGTTTATGTTAGTTTAGTTTAGTTTGTCTTTGTAACATAAGGAGTTTATATTGACTCTTCATCCTTATTGGGGATTTAAGAGCTAAGAACCTGTGGTCTAAATGGAGTGGTTTTTTTTTTAACATTTGTAAATAGCAAAATAGTCATGAACCGTGCTCACTGCTTCTTCAAGGGAAACATCTCCACTCCCGGTGCTTTTTGAGGAAACGTCCTCGTCCATTCTTGTGCAGCGGGAAGGCATGTTTCTCAGGCCCTGACTGAGTTGGGGTGAGCACTCCCTCCAAATCTGGGTGGGGCTACATGCTTTTTAAGTGGTTTATGCCAAAGCTCGCTGGACAAGTCCGAATCGGTGTCTTGGGAATTTAAGCTGAGAAACACGGAGCTGGAATCAGGCTAATAGGATGCTTCAAGAAAGGCCATGAGATAGCCTGTGAGCCTGGAGGAAGGTGGTATTCTGAGAAACAAACATTATGACTAACCAGAGCCGTGGTGGAGAGCCAGTGTCTGGGTGGAAGAGGAGGAAAGCCAGCTGTCAGAGGGCGGGACGTGCCATAGATGTGAACGGGAGCAGAAGCACAGTGGACACAGTGCAGGCAAAGTGGAGACAAACTCACACTTCTGAGCGTATATAATTTCCTAGGATCTTTGAGATTTTATATTGTATGTTCTATACAAAAATATAAATTAGAAGAATGCAAGCAGATGAGGTCAAAGGCTTTGATTTGCTAGTGTGTCCCCAAGGCCTGGCATAGAGCAGATGTCAGATAAATATATGTTGAGTTAGTAAAAAAGGTTTATAATTTTATGATTTTATACAAGTCATTTTTATTGGTTTGGAGCTTGTTCTTATCTACAGAGCAGATCTTAGGCAGGTGTGAACCAAGGGATTTTACTCTGCAATTTAAAAATCATTGATAAAAATAACAGATAAGATAGAGTCCAGGTCCATTGTTTAATGAGCCCAATACTTAGCCTTTTTCATCCACAAAATCCATTTCTAGTAAGTTGCTTGAGTTTGAGGAAATGTAAAACATTATATAAGGATATATATTAAGTAGCCTTCCCATGACTTCCCTGTTAACGGATTAGCCCAAGTCTTTCCCAAAATGAATAATTTGAGATTAAATGCTGAGAATAAAAGGTGTAATCATAAAAAAAGACTGGAAAAACCCACTAATGATAATCAAAAGCATGGGATTCTACATATAATATGATAATTCTGAAAAAAATTAAGTTCTTTAAAAAAAATATTTTATTCAAGTATGGTTGTGTGTTAATTTCTCCTGTACTGCAAAAACTAAATTCTATGTTAAATAAAATTGAGGCTAGAAGTACAAATCAGAACCCGAATATTAATAAAACATACAACCACAGCTAAGAAGAAACTCACATTGTGTTCATGTGTACATATGTGCGGATGCATAGCTATAAAGTCTGCATCGTCTCATCTAAAAAGTTGTAGAGAGTGTATCAGGATAAGTTAGGTCGTGCTGCACTACAAGCAACCCCGCATCTCACCGGCTCACCACATCACAGTTTATTTCTCACTACACTCGTTTCTGACACAGTCAGCAGATTTGTCACATTCGCTCACATATTCATCCCAGCAGACTTTGATTTCAAACAGCTTGTGATTCCTGAGGCGGAGGGAGGATAGCGTTGTGATTCAGACACTGGCTTTTAAAGCTTCTGCCCAGAAGTGATACTTATTCCACTCGCATTTCATGACCAAAGCATGTAACACATCCGCACCCAGTTTCAAAGGGTGAGGGAAGTACAGTCCTACCGTGTCATTATAAGGAAAAGAACCAGGATATTTCTAAATGGCGCTAATGGCTGCCACAAAGTGTATTTTTACTTTGGCTTTGAGCAAAGGTCTGTAAACAGGGTGGAATGGTTAGGTGTAGGAGTCAGTCCCTGGTTACTCCCCGTTCCCTTTCTGACACCCTTCTTCTCTCCAGGATAAAAGTGTCCTGGGCAAATGCATTATAGGTTCTAAGTTTTTTCTACTCAAGCCCTTTTGCATTTATTTATTTCATAGCTTCCTGGATTGCATATTGAGTTAAAGTGCTTTTTCTCTGACTGAGAACAAAACAATGTTAGAAGAAGACAGGAAAAGAGACAGAGTGACCAAAAACAGAAAAGAAAATAGAAGAGGCATAACAAAATGGTTACCTTGACTTAACCTTATCAATAATTACTTTAAATGTAAATGATATAAACACTCCAATTAAAAGGCTGAGATTTTCAGACTAGATACAAAGCAGAGCTGACTCTCTGCTACTTAATGAGAGAAAGCAGACAGAGCAGGAATCACTGAAAACGGAAACAGGCAAGTGATAAAGACAATTGGCCAACTCAAATGTTGCTTCTTTGGAACCACCTCAGCGACCTTGGCTGGCCTAAACTCCACGTCTGTCCTTTAAGCTTAGGGTGCTGCTGAAAGCTTTACTGGCTTCTCAGCCTCCCAACACCTTCCCACTGACCAGCTTCTCACAGTCTTGCCACGAGCCATGGATCGAAACACGTTTTGAGAAGAAGAGCTACGCGCAGACAGGTAAGTACACCTTAAGAACTTCCCTTCTCTCCAAGATCTGGCCACTCAAATCTTGTCACAGCTGCTCCCCAGTTCCTTCAGAAGGATTTTTCAATGAATTTTAATCCAGATCTTGTAGGCAGGTAGGAGCATGGGTCTGCTACAAACCAGAAGTAGAACTTCTTTGTAAGTGATTATTGGTTATTATCCCTCATGGATTTGCCCTAGAAAGTACTGTCCATCCTCTACATACGTAGAGTTATTGGCAATAGAAATGGTAGTAGTAGAAGCCTTTGAAATTTAACTCAGTTTTGGATCTGGAATTCATTGCTTAAGATATATTAAAACATAAATTTACAACTATAACTTTAAGAATACAACCACTTCCTATGCCAAAAAATGCCTGTCACCTTACAGGTAATAGAATCAAAGGTTGTAGGAATTGCCAGGAGTCTCATAGTGGGAATTTGGGATGGTTGGCATAATGAATTCATATTCCTGTCACTCAGTGAACATCTGTCTGTCAAAATGTCTGTCAGGAAGAGCTGCTTAACTTTCAGCAAAATATGATTCAAGTCAGACGAAAACTTAAGCTATACATTTAATCATAGGAAATTCAGACAAAACCATAATGTTATTGGACATGTTTCAAAATTATGCTGTTGATTCTAAAACAGCTAAATGGGTCAAAAACACTAACAAGGATGGATTTTGTAAGACAATGTGCCACCATAATCTTATCTATGGCTAGTGATGACCAAAAGTCTTCTAGAATAATCTTTCACTTCTGAAAGTAGGGAAACTTGTAACAACAGAAGGAAAGAATAATGAGTTAGTATGTGGTATGTATGTTATTTTTGTTCAGTCAAAAAATAAGCACAAAACCCAAACATATGTACATTTTTTTTCTCCAGAAGTCTGTTATTAAGTTGAAGCAGCTTCTTTTTGAGGGTGTCAAAGAATCAAGGAAATAGCAAACACCTGTATAATAAGGAAGCACAGGCTCTTCTTGTAGTTTTTATTTTCCAGTATTTTGTCTATAATCATTTTCTTCTAAACGCAAATCCCAGTTTTCTGATCTGTTGACCTCACTGACCGAAGGGGCTCCGTGGCCGACCCCTCCCAGCTCTCTTGTTGCTGCCTTAGCAAAGAACAGTTTACAGCTAATGTGTCTCTTGCTTGTGTTGTGACTGAATCTTTCAGAAATGTATTTTTGTGATTTTAGATGCAAATTCAATCCTGTGGGAGAGAAAACATTTGGAAAAACCTTGCCCCTTGCTTTGTGATTTGCATATTGGGATGACTCATGATCTGAATTTCGGATGTTGGCTGACCACAGCTCACATGATGTGCTCTGAACATTTCCTAATTAAAATGGATGACTTTTACCTCTGGGGTGTCACTGAGGTTTTCAGTATATCCAATTAACTTTTACCTTTGAAGCCAAAATTACAAGAAGCAGAACGGTACATTGGATACTAGGTCTGGGTTGTTTGAAAATATTTAGAGATTATTTAGGAAGGTAAATTTTGTGTGATAATGCTCTTTTTAGATGTGGCTGAAGTTAGCACCCTGTAACAATTTCTAAATTACATGCATGTTCTTGAAGTAGTTTTGAGCACACACTTTTTAAAAAATTTATTTTGTTGAAGTATAGTTGATTTATAATGCTGTGTTAATTTCTGCTGTACAGCAAAGTGATTCAGTTATACACATATATACGTTCTTTTTCATATGCTTTTCCATTATGGTTTATCCCAGGATATTGAATATAGTTCCCTGTGCTATACCGTAGGACCTTGTTATTTATCCATCCTATATAAACTAGTTTGCATTGAGCAGAGACTTTTTAGTAGTACATTATGGGCCAGTTAATTAAACTCAATCAATGCGTGTCACCACTGAAGTGACACTGACAGGTGACAATTTTCAGGTTGAATGTTACATTCCCCATTATTTCCTCAGGTCATATTGGATATCTCATCTAAATAAACACCTCATCTCCTCCTCTGAGGATTATCAGGTCAGTACCATGCCATGCATTGTGCCATTTTTCTTATATCTGAATATCTGAATATTAGCAGACACATGCAGGAGAGAATTAGGTCCGCAGAACATCAAGAGGAACATTTCTGAGCAAAGGAGAAAGCCATCCTCAACCTCTCAGAGCGAGTGACTGACCAGGCAGCTTACTTGAAGGCAAGACCTCCAGACACATGTTGCAGACTGTGTACATCCTCTGCGTACAGGGGACCTGTCAGACTCACCGGTCTCCAGGGAGCTGGGTGCATTGTTCCTGGTGCAGCCATGTAACCATGTGATTTGTCATCCATCCCCAAACATTTTTTTTAACCAAAGGAGGTGCTTTTAATAAGTACTTTGGGACCGAAGACTCAAATGGGGAAAATCTGGGGAACCAGGACGGACGGCCAAGCTAAGTCAGCACAAAGTGGTGATTCCTGCCTGCCCACCTGCAGCTCTTACCAGGGCTTGCCTGTCCACTCTGAGGTGTAAGAATCGTGGCCTCGGCTTGGAAATGTGAGAAAGTACCACTGGTGGGGCAAAGCTGTGGTCACTGGGGAATGGGAGCCTGCGCGCTATCTTTCCTCTTCCTTCCCTGACACATGTAGGAAGAGGGCCCCTCCAAGACAGTGGTGGATGAATGGACAGTGGAGCGAGCTTGCTGTGGAGCCGGGCAGCTCTGCCATGCACTCTGCTGGCCTCTCCCCTGTTCCCTGCTTCCTCTTCCTTTTTCCCACTCCTGATTGCAGAGATCTCACTTCCTAACAAAGCAGTAACACATAAGCTCTCTGAGGAACCAGGCTAAGGGAATTCTGAACACTAACGTCCGTAAAAAGCACGCCCGGACCTGTCTTAGGGGAATCCATTGAATGCACTTCAGTGAGTTCCCTGGGAAAAAACTACTAGCTGGTGGCAGCATGCAGCTGTAAACATGAGTGGCCGGGCTCTTAAGAAAATAGAATTTTTATGAGACCAAAGCCTATCGATTTAACGACCTGTGGGTGAATGTTCGCAAAGACAGAGCCCAGTGTCAGCAGATTTTCAAGAGGCTCACAAAAGTGAAGTTTGAGGACATGTGGCTCTCACCCTGAGGGAAAAACTGTGAAAACCAATTACAGGAATAAGGTGACACAATACAAAGGAAAGCAGAGGAGGTGGACTGTGTGTGGAACTGCACAGAGACAGCAATTTTGCAGAAGGAGTTGCGTGTGGAGGCCAAGGAGTAGAGCTCGTGCTTTGTGGAAACACACCCGCTTCACCCTCACTCAGTCCTGCAGGCAACTGGCTCCAAATGCCCACTCACTTGACCAGCATGATGGAAAAAGAAGGAGAACCTTTCTGTACAGCACCCGTACAAAGATGCTGCAAATGAAAAAAAAGACAGTGAAGACAACCAACAGAGGAAGGGGATTCTCCAGAAAAGCATTGCTTTGGAAGAGATGAAAATTGTAAAAAATAAAATTTTCATTAATTTAAAATAAGTGCTATTTGAAAAGGTATACAATGAAGCAGAAATGTAAGAACTCAGGTGAAAGATGATGAAACACAAATCATCGCCAAAAGGAGGATGGAATTGGATAGAGTCTAAGGGCAAATAAACACTAAAAAAAAATGAAGTGACATGAAGAGTAGAAATGAGAAAGCTCAAAAGAAAACAGGGAAAAAAGTGTTAAAAACATTACAGGACAAAGGCGAGCAGGAAACTAGCCCAAAAAACTTTGAACACAATATTTTGACTATTTACCTCAGCCTGAAGATAAAAATAATATATACATATGGAATCCTGATTAGTGACTGTGTTTTTCACAGTCATTTCGGTTACTAACTCTGAAACTACCTCTGATTATTTTAGGATTGAGAAAATAAGTAAATATCTTGAGGATACTTGGCCTCAACTTTCTCCTCTCCTGTTGGATGGCTGAGCTACAAGTACAGAGAGGGTGGAAATTAAAACAAACCCCACTGTGTGCAGAGGAATTGGAGGTGTCTGTAACCTCACGACTGTGTGCATGCACACGCACACACACATGTGCAGGTGCACACATGTGTGACTCTCTCCGTAGAGTCCCCAGCTCTCTCAGCACCAGGGGCACCCACACCTTGAGCTCTGCAAACCATCCTCTAACAAAAGGCTTGAAAAAAATGCTTTCCTTGGAGAAGTGGCTGATTCTAGGATTGCAGCAAGGAAAGTACAAGATGAGGAGCAGAGCATCCTTTTGTGCTCAGAGTAAGAAAGGAACCAGAGAATGGAGACCTGCCAAAAGGCCCTACGAGCCAACTTACACACACATTTCCCCTGGTCCATTCTGAAACCATTTGAGCGTCAAAATAAATAACAAGGGAAAGAAGGTATTATCCATCCAATAAGCTGAGAATCAGTCAATCCCTGAATGAATGAGAAGGAAACACTCCTTCTTCATGTAGAAAACCAACAGAGAAAAGAGGAAGGGGCAGTGGCCTTAGGAAATCACTGTTGGACAGCCATTGGCTCGGGTCAAAACCAGGGGGAGAAAGTTTGAGCCTGTAAACATCTTGTTTCCATCCAAGTGTCTCCCCACAAGACACTTATTAGAGACGAAGAAACCTTGCAGACACCATATTCCCTGAAGGATGGAAGTTAACTTTGCACCAAAGCGAGATCAAGTACCTCTTGCTATGATTCACTGCGAAGATCACAACATCACTTCTGTGGTGTTTCTGCCCCAAACGTGTAAAACCTGCCACTACTCACACCAAAACATCCAAGTGCCCACACTGAATGATATTCTCAAAGACAACTGGTCAAAGTTATTAAAGTGAAGTGCAAGAACGCTTCAGTTTAAAGGAGACGCAAGAGATGATGATGAACTATGATGTGTGGCCTTTTATGAAACCCTGGGCTGGGCAGGGCTGGGGGGCGGTCTTTATGATGGACATTATTGAGACAGTTGATGACCTTTGAACAGAGACTGTGAATTACATAACTGTATTGTATCAATATTAAATTTCTTGGATTTGAACATTGCTTTGTGGTTTTATAAAAGAATAGCCTTGTCGTCAGGGAATATACTGATATATTTAAGGTAAAGGAGTACAAATAAAAATATATGTGAGAGGGGCTTCCCTGGTGGTGCAGTGGTTGAGAGCCCGCCCGCCGTTGCAGGGGACACGGGTTCGTGCCCCGGTCCGGGAAGATCCCACATGCCACAGAGCGGCTGGGCCAGTGAGCCATGGCTGCTGAGCCTGTGCGTCTGGAGCCTGTGCTCTGCAACGGGAGAGGCCTGCGTACTGAAAAAAAAAAAAAAAAAAAAAATATATATATATATATATATATATATATGTGTGTGTGTGAGAGAGAGAAAGAGAGGAGAGAGAGAATGCACAAACCATAAGGCAAATGGGGCAAAATATTTAAAAAATGGGTGAACCAGGGTAAAGGGAAAATAAGAGTACTGTAACTCTTGCAACTTTTCTGTATGCTTGAAATTTTATCAGAAAAAAAAATTATAAAGAGAAAAATAAATATAGATGAGAGGCAAAAGAGATCCAACATGTGAGTTGCTGAAAAAGGAAACCAAAATAACAGAATTGAAAAATGTATTTAAAAACATAACTTCAAGGGTAAAGAAAGAACTTTTAATGCAGCAGGGCAAACTAAGACATAGGGGGAGAATGAAGTTTATTTTGTTCTTTTCCACAGGAACTTTTGCAACAGGACAAAGACATCCAAAGAAATGAAGAGTGAGCTAAGGATTTTATACTCATTGAAATGTTAAAAGAGAAAAGGAAAAAGAAATTGAGAAAAATTAGCTATCTTATTTGTAATAACTGGAGTCCAAGGATCACAGTTTTAAAACTGACATATTTAGGAGTAGACGTAAGATACGAGGGAAAGATACAAAATTGCCCATGGAAAAAAATTTTAAAAAAGAATTTGAGGAAAACTCTGAAAAAGAAGACTGATGGACAGGAATTATGCTTAGGAGACATAAAAAGTTACTTGTAAAGCCAGATACATTAAAACAGCATGGTATTGCTGCATAACTAGACAGACGAATGGAAAACAAAATCAGTTAGAAAAGAAACAGTCCAGCACCTGACCCTAATTCAAATTTTGTGTATGGTAACTGAAGAAAGACAAACTACTCAACAATTTGAGATGATACTACTGGACAAGCATCTGGGAAAAAACAAAGGTAAATCCTACAACAGAAACAGAGTAAAAGGAGCCCTAAAATGGCAGGGGTTTAGTTTAATCTAACTGAATTGAACAAAGGTTTATTACTCATTCACATTATTTATCCATCATTGAGCAGAGTGCAAAAATTTGCAGTTTTTAGGTAAATCTGAAACTATTCTAGAATTTTTAAAAGTTTATTTAAAAATCCAAATACCATATTCTCCCCTGAATTGCTGCCTTCTCTGAAGTGGGTGGGGAGCCCCATGGTCTGACGATGCCCATCTCCTGAACTTGCCCTCCCTCTGGACAGACTCTGACTCTTGTATTGTCTCCCCCACCTGCCCTTAGTCAGCAGGAAATGCAAAGGCACGAGGATTAGGCCATTGCTGTGGGTTATTGCTGTTCCTAGATCCAGAGGCCTTTCCAGAAATCGCTGGGGATCTGATCCTTTATTCCTCACCAGCAGCCAGGCCTCCAACCTCCTCTAACTCTGATCACCCAGCTCCTGGCCTCTGCTTTGACGTCCTTCTTGCCTCTCACCATTTGATTTATTTCTGAAGAAGAATCAAAGCCTGTTAGTTCTGGAAAGAAACTTAGACTGTGTAGTCAGATCCTTTTGAGTTGTATAAAAAATGAAACAGAGACAGAGAAACGGAGGGCTCAGTGCTAATCCTGACCTTGGGGAGATGTGCCCCGGCCCACCCCCTGCAGACCAGTCAAGGTTGGTTTTGGCCCTTCTCGACCAGCTGGACACTCCTGACAGCAGCTCGGTTTTAGATTTCGTGTTATATGTCTGGTGCATACACACAGAACCACAAGTGTGCGTGTGTGTTCGTGTGAAGTTTGAGGCTGAAATCAGCTTAGATCTTCCTCGTGTTTTATACACAATGTTTTCGGGAAAAGGTTAGCAGGAGTAAAGGAATATCAGTTGGCTAAAAAGACATACTTCTAATTTTTGAACATTCTGAACTACTTTTTCAATCTTTTGGAGTAAATGTAAGATAAAAGCTTTGGCTGGTTTCTTTCTCCTCAGATGTCAAAGCTCCTAAAACTCCTTTTCAAAAGAAAAGGTCATCTAGGTTTGATTCGTTAGTTAATGCAGCAGAGTGTCAAACGTAGAATTAATTTTGACTTTTAAGCCTTGGTCTATATCTGCCTTTAGAGGCAGAGCTTGCATTTTTCTTCCTGGAAATGAGCTTGAGAAGATCGTGCGTTTGAATGATGCGGTGACCACGTTAAGCTCTCATCTGGATGACGTGGGGAGGTGTGTGGAAGCATTTCCCAGGAAGCAATCTGAAAGCAGAGCTGTGCTTTGGGTAAGATGTTGCAGGCTCTCAAGATAATGTGTTTGCTCGAGGGCTTCTGCAGATGGTCCCAGTACTACCCCAGCAGTAATAAAAATGGGGACTCTTCTGAAAATATGCTCCTGGTACAGAGGCATGGAATTTCTGCCTCTTCCGACCGGTCATATATTTGAAAATATGCATGCTGGCAGTGTGTTTTTTTTTCCTTTCAAAAATCATTTTAGACCTTCTAGACTGGAAAAAAAAAAGGAAGACGGAATCAATTAGCACCTCCTTGAAACGGTTCCACCAAATCTGAGGGTGGGTTTCAGAAGTGGAAGAAAATATACGGGATTTGAACGTGTTGTACACAAAAAGTTATGGTGACTTTTGAAAATACTGTTTCTCAGTGCTTTTCAGTGCTCAGAGGCAATCGTGTTTGATGTTTATTCTAATCCCATCAAAGCAACACGACAGGAGTATCATCACTCACATTTCAAGGAAAAACACACTTGTGTCACCCCACCCCCACCCCCGCTCTCTGTTATCTTGTTTGATTTTCAGCTTTGAGAAGAAGTTACTTTGAAAATTGTAACTATTTCCTAGAATGGGTCATGTGAAAGTAGATCCAGAGCATCTTTTTAATGGAAAGGATAGATCAAATGCTGTATCGGGATGAGAATGAACAAACTATCATTACAAGCAACAGCATGGAAGAACAGTTGAGTTGAAGGTGCCACACACAGAGCACAGTGTGTGAGTCTGTTTGTGTAAAGCTCGCAGCAGGGGAGCTAGTTTATGGGGTCAGGGTCTGGTTGCCACTGGGGAACGGTGACGGGGAGGAACACAGAGGTCCCTCTGCCTTCTTGTTCTGTCTTACATCCTGTTTCTTCTTCTAGGTGCTGGTTACACAGGTGTTGAGCTGATTACACTTAGGTACATGCCTCTACCTGAATATAACATGCTTCAATGAAAAGGTCATTGAAATAGATGACTTTTAGCTTAGGTTTTTTAGTAAAGCCAATCCACATTCAATCAAAGAAGCTTAAGTTATAGTTATAAACCCACTAAAAGGTTTGCCTGGATTTTAAGATTGTTCCTTCAGACGCTGGCTGTGGGTTACGTGATTACCAGGGTCTTCTCCAGGCAGGATCTGAGGAAACCACTTGCTCCAAATTCCAGTAATTTTAGGCATCTCACTGCATTTTTTAAAGGTTGGGTGTCAAAAGCATTTTAGATGTATTGAAGTCAAGGGTATTTTGCATAAAACTCAGAGAATTGAATCTTGGTTGCCTGGAAATGCTACTGTAGTATGGGCATTATTCACTCCTATGTCAACCAAAGTGAAATTGCTTTGTGGATACAGTATTTTCTTAAGGGAATGAGTCAAGTATATACAGCAAGTGAAGGTCAAAGGCATCCCACTGTGTTTTTACTATGTTGATTTCTAGAACCTGTGCAACTCCTGGCATTAAATTCACCTCGGAAGGAACTTCCTGTGATCTAGGGCTACTATACTTTTTCATTAATTCAGTCCAACCTTCCTGAAAGCAAGTAAGCAGAGCTGCCCAAAGAATGGGAGTTTTGACTTGACATGTGAATAAAACTGGTATTAGCGCAAATGGTTATTTAGGGCTAAAAACAGTTCAGATTGTCCATCCTTTCAATTTTTTTTTAAAAGAAAAGCATTTAAAATTGATCTTGAAACATAGCATTTAGTATCTTTCCACAGTGTACACATTTTAGGAGGTTTGAAAATGCTTATTGGATAACCCGGAAGCGCTTATCATCCCAGACCCCTGCACATTCAAAAATCTGTCCATCATCTGGTGGTTGCTGCAGCAACAGCCTAGTTCCAGCTGGAGAGACCAGATCCCTTGTGTTGGCTCACGTGGGACTCTGAGCTTGCTTTCCCCTCCCCGTCCAGCTATAAACCATCATTTCTAGTGGGGCGTGTAACGTGGTACCGAAATTCTGGTGGCTTGAATGGAAGGCATGTCCTTGTTGCTGCCTCTTGTTTGTTTCCTTCCAAGTTAGTAACGATGCCTTACCAGGTAGATGCCTTGTAATTACTTCAGAAGCCTTGGTTTTTGATCAAGATTCTATATTAAGACAAGCAGTTTTACATAATTTAAACATAATTTTTGCCCTTTCTCTTCTGCTGGAAATCTTGTTAGCATCTCCTGGTTGTCCTCAGGCCCCTTCATGCCTGGAGGGGAGTTTTGATGCTACCAATGGAAATTCCTGCTAATGTTCTCCAGATGGGATGGGCTGATGGCGGTTTCCAGGCCGGAAGCTTGCTCTGCGTGGTTGGGAAGAGGCCCTCTTTGGCATGTCTGATACTGGCCCACTGTCCTCGCATGTTTCAACATGTGGCTTTAATTCCGAGTCAGAACACTTGCAAAGATGTCTGTCTAGGGTCCTTTGTAAGAGCTCAGGGTCAGGTACTGGAATAAACCCAGCAGGCATTGCAAGTTTCTCTTTAGATCTACAGCTAGATCTACAGCTCTTGCCTTCAAGTGTCTTCAAAACTATCCATTAAAGAGTAAAGACAATAGAAATGAATCCTTCTCTGACTGATCTATGAGTTGTGATATTTTTGTCTCCTATTCCATTTTCTACAACCGTGACATATTAATTTAATAATATAAAATAATTATACCTTATTATTTAAATCATCCTAATTTTTAAACCCTTCATCTTGAAATAATTTTAAGTTTACAAAGAAGTTGTCAAACTAGAACAAAGAGTTCTTGTCTTCCTTCATCAAACCTCTCAAATGTTAGCATTTTCTGTAACCACAGTACAGTTACTAAAAGCTCACTTATTAATTGGAATTCTACAGTAAGGAGGCGTTTTTCCTCCCCTTCGTTTTCCTATCTATCTATCTATCATCTGTCTATCATCTATCTATATCATCTATCTTTACGTCAGTATGGACTCTCGGATATGTTTCATTCAAAGCACTACTTCTGCATGTAATGCTTATGAAATTAAGAATAAAAATATGTGCAAAATGAAAATTTAAAAAAATTTTTTTAAGATATTCAGAGTTCATCTTGACTTTTCCCTGTCTCAGTCCCTGGAATTCGACCCCTAAAAATACCTGGTTTCTTTTATTGGAGAATAGTATTTGGAAAACAAAATCAGAGTGCTAGGTGAATTCTACTTTATTTTAAATCTCAGAGAAAATTTTATGAGTTCACACTTTTCTTGCTGTTAATAGAAATTATGCTTTAGAATCAGAATTTATTTAAAAACTGTATTTCCAATACAGAATATCAATTTTTTTGAAAACATGCTTGCTATTTCTTTTCTGATTACAAAAGTTATATATGTGCACTGGGGAAAAATTTTTAAATACAGATTTTAAATACAAATTCTCATTTGCAAGTGCTAATGACAGTTGATATTTAAAATATTGTTTTCCTTTGGATTTTTATTATTATTAAAATAAATAAGAAGCCATACTGTACATAATGCTATAACCTACTTTTTTTTTTTTTTTTTTTTTTTTTAAGGCTGTGCTGTGCGGCATGTAGGATCTTAGTTCCTGGACCAGGGATTGAACCCAGGCCCCCTGCAGTGGAAGCAGAGTCCTAACCACTGAACCACCAGGGAATTTCCAATATAACCTACTTTTTAAAACTTAATATAATTTCGAACATTTTACGACGTTATTAAAAATTCTCCTAGGGCTCCCCTGGTGGCGCAGTGGTTGAGAGTCCGCCTGCCGATGCAGGGGACATGGGTTCGTGCCCCGGTCCGGGAAGATCCCACATGTCGCGGAGCGGCTGGGCCCGTGAGCCATGGTCACTGAGTCTGCGCGTCTGGAGCCTGTGCTCCGCAACAGGAGAGGCCACAGCAGTGAGAGGCCCGCGTACCGCAAAAAAAAAAAAAAAAAAAAAAGTCTAAAACTCTCAAGAGTGTATAATATTGTTAACTCTTTCTTGAAAATTTGTGTTTTCCATTTTTTTAATCATATGTAATCTGACAACAAATATTCTTATGTATAAATATTCGATCTCTGTTTTCTGCAGATTACACTTTAAAATAAAAATATTTATTTTCTTATTTTTCCATACACTGGTTTACAAGTAGCATGTTTTAATAACTTTTAATTTAGGGAAGGGAGCTTTCCAGAATGCTATATAAATGAGTTACCACTTCTTAGTAGGCTGTGAAACTTAGAACCTAATTAGTCATACATCTCTAGCCTATGCTTACCAGGATACTATATATATTCAGGAGGCCACAGTAGATATATATAGTACCTAAACCATATTCTACTAAATCATACTATAAGAATGGTTTTAGATAAGATAGCAATTCGACTTGGGTCAGCACTGGGAGAATTCACATCCATTATGATAAAAATTTCACAATTATTGTTCATAAAATAAATTGATAGCATTGTGGATGAACTCTCTATTCTTGATACATTTCTGAATGATCAGAAATTCATTTTTAATTATTTGAATATCCCTGAAGTGGAAATTCCATAGCTGGAGTTCAGTCTTCAAGAGATATACAAATGGGTTGGGCTCATGATAGCCGTGCTTAAAACCAAGTTTTATACAATTCAATGTTTGAAGGAATGCTGTAAACTCTGGGTGCCTAGGAATTTTAGAGAGAGAGCATGTGTGGATTGCACCTTCCTGGGTGGCTTCCTTGAGGCAACTGAACGTATATGGTTCCTGAAATACAGCTCAACTTTCCTCTGGCAGGATTGTCTGTTCTTATAGCATCACAGCAGGAATTACACGGGTGAAGGGAATCAGGGAGATTTCTTGAATGGGGAGGAACAAGAGTTTCTTAAGTGATGAGCCTGGTGAGAATCATATCCTGTGTGATATTCTCTAAATAATCTTACTTAGACCTGAAGAACTTTCTCCAAAATGGGTAGGTCGGAACCAAATGTCAACTCTCGAGCCTACGGCAGAGTTTTATCTTCTTCTCTAACAATGAAAAGTCTACAAGACCTGGGTTATTGGGAGACTAGACATCCCTTTTTGTCATGGATTTTTGCAGGCTGGTTGATTAGGTAGATACTGTCAGTAGAACATTACCATCAATTGCTGTGATGAGATTATACTTAGCTTGTCCCCTTTTTATTTCTTAAAATATATGTAATTGGGAGGAAAGCATCTCAGAAAGTTTTTATAATGACACATTCAATGTTCCATGACAGGGGACACATGCAATTGATAATAGCTTGTGAAACTCAGTGGTCATGCACCTAAATCTATTTACAGGCCGCTGGGCTTCCAAATGTCGCCGAGGCGACTGAGTGATGGAGGTCGTAGGTCACAGGGCACAGTGGGTGCAGACACTGTCTCCTGTACATGTCAGAGAAAGTCGGGGTGCTCCCCTGGTGGGGAGCTTGGGATTCTCGCCCTGGGCTCCAAGGGGCGCAGGGAACTTCTGAAGCCAATGAGGCCCCTGGAAGTGTCTGAAAATTTTGGAAGGTTCCCTGTGCCTTGTTGTGGAGAGAGGAACGCATCAGATTCTCATCGCTGGGTGTGACTCAATGGGTGAAGAGCCACAGTTTCTACGAATATGATCACGAAGGGGAGATTTTAGGTAAAGGACTCTCACTACGTTTCGTACCTACAGTGAAAATATTTTCCTATCTTCTGAACCGTACATAGGAACACCGGCAGACATACGGTCTAACCAAGGTACAGAGTGCTTGCTCCGTTTGTCGTAATTGAGGCTATCCGGCAAAATCTTGGACAAAGGACGGGTGAGGTAACACACCCCCTTCTCGTTTCCGGTCTCAGTGGCTGATGCCCTTGAACCCCAGCCCCCAGCTCCTGAGCTTCCGGGTCAAATCAGAGACAAGATCCCGGCTTCTGTTCTCCAGGCATTTGCAGGTCTAGGGTAGAAACAGCCACAGAATCTCAATGACAGGTTTGCAGGGGGTGCTTCTGAAAGGAAAAGGCCTGCCTTTACATGGTATGTCAGCTTAGATTTATATATAATTTATTGAGGTGTAGCTGATTTACAATATTATATTAGTTTCAGATGTACAGCCTAGTGATCACAATTTTTATAGACTCTACTCCATTTAAAGTTATGATAAAATATTAGCTATATTCCCCATTCTGTACAATATATCCTTGTAGCTTATTCATTTCATCCATAGTAGTTTTTACCTCCTAATAATTTTATAGTAGAAACATTTTTAAAGTTATATTTTTTAACTTACTGATGATTAATAAGAGTCAGATTTCATATTTGAAAACATTTAAGAATTTCTTTTTAGTATTTCTGCTGATGTCACCCCTTTTAGGATTCTGAGTCTTGGAAATAAGGGATTTTAAGGAATCCGGGTTTTGCACAGGGACGTTCAGGGCACATCAGGCTTGTCAGTGGTGCAGACAGTCTGCCTGGTGGTGGCTGGACCCATGTCACATTATGGGGCATGGGGGACAGGGGGACAAGCCAGATAACCTTTCAGGTGAACCCTGATGGGAGCTCAGTAAACGTCGGTAAGTGAATGAAAGGCAGCAGCAGACTGATTTCAGGGGTTCCTGCAGAAGAGGAACACGGAGGGGTCAATTCTGTTGGCCCAGAGGCCGTGCTGGTTGCAGGCTGAGGGCCTCGGTCCCCCCGGCTGGGAGAGCAGAGCCGGCCAGAGGGGACGAGAGCTGAGTCCTGCTCTGCTGGCTGTCCTTCTGAACAGACGCAAGGTCGGGGAGACCGCACAGCCTGAAGCCTTCTCATCACCTGTATCCAGTTCCTGCAAGGAGGGTCATATCAGAGCCAGAAGTCAGTGCCCGAGCCTGACACCACCCTGGCCCGCGCTGGCTGCTCTGTGGAGACCCGGCAGCTGGTGGAGAACTGAGACCCAGGCAGCGGGGCGCCCCGGCCTGGGTGCGGGAGCTTCCCGGCAGGACGCGGCTCCGCTGACTCATAAACCCTCCCTGTGCCGCTGGGCGCAGTGGGGGCAGGCCTCCGCCGCGGGCACCGGGATCCCAGATTTCCCACTGGGATGGAGGCCCCAGGCCCGCGACAGCAGATGCTGCAGCGGATGCAGTGGCCTGTCCGCCAGCACCTGCCACCCCGGTCCCGCTGCCCGGCCTCAGGGTGGCAGCCGCCTCACATCGCCTCCAGGGATGCCCAGCTCCCACGCCGGCCCGCTGTTGGTGGCCTGAATGGCCGGTTGCCTTGGCCTCCACGGGACCAACTCTCAGGGCCACGGGAGCCCGGCGTCCTGGGAGGCCTCCTCTTCGCCTGTCTCCCAGGTGAACCCCTTCCTCTGCCCATTGCTACTCACAGGGCTGCTCCTGGGCGCCTTCCCCCTCGCCTGCACCTGCCCATCGCAAAGCCGGTCCCCAGGGAGCCCAAGGGCAGCGGGGGTCGGGATCCGACTGCTGAAAGTGGGGGCTGCCACTGCCTGTGATGCTGGCGCGCCCCGCCTTCCCACCAAGGCTGGTTTCGTCTCCAGGTTTTGTCTAAGGGCGTGAGTCTCAAGCAGGGCTGGTTTTGTGCTCTGCAGGCCGCTGTTGCCGAGGGGGCCCCCGCAGACGGCGACTTCGGCTCGAAGCCTGGGAGTGACGGGCGTGGGGGTTATGGAGCCGCCCCGCCCGGGTGTTGATGAGGGGCGGCTCCGCCGCTCCAGTTTCCAGGCCCTCTGACTCCCCTTCGCGGGAAAAGCGGGTCTGGCCGATTGAGGACGGTCACGTCACTGCGAGGCCAGACGCGGGCGTGTGCAGAAAATGCCAAAGGGATGGAGGGGCTGGGGCAGAGCCCCGGCTGCATCCGCTACCGCTGTTTACCAGCTCTGCACCGCGGGAATCTGGGATGAAACACACTTTGCCTCTGAGGATTCTTCTTGAACTCGAGGAAATTCTCTGAACACTGAGACACTGAAGAGTCGGTTGTTTTGATTTTGTTCGCTGTACTAACTGCTTGTTATAGCTGCAAACTCAGACTCCCTAGTGAGCAGGTAAGTGCAGATCCTGGTCAGGACGTCACCCAGAACCTCTTGCCGTGGAGCTTCTCCTGGATAGAGAGCCTGGCAGGATTCCGTCAACAGCAAACACGGAGTCACAGATGAGAGAAGCTTCTCGTTAACTTTCACTGAAACACGCTTAGGACCATGTCACTGTCTTGACTTAACTTTCTTTGAAACACTGTCAAGAACACAACTGGAAATAAAGGAGGTCGGGACTACTGGACCACCACATACAAAAAGTGAAACTGGACCACCATCTTAAACCACACACAAAAACAAACTCAAAACAGATTAAAGACTTGAATGTAAGACCTGAAACCATAAAACTCCTGGAAGCAAACACAGGCGGCAAGCTCCTTGACGTTAGTTTTAGTGCTTTTTTTTAGGATCTGACTCCAAAGGCAAGGGAAACAAAAGCAAAAATAAACAAGTGGGACTACATCAAACTAAAAAGATTCTGTACAGCAAAGGAAACCATCAACAAGATTAAAAGTCCGTGTACTGAATGGGAGAAGATATTTACAAATCATATATCTGATAAGGGGTTAATATCCAAAATACATGAAGAACTCATACAACCCAACATCAAAAAACCCAAACAATCAGATTAAAAAATGTGCAGAGGATTACACCTGAAACTAACATAACATTGTACCTCAACTATACTTCAAAAAGAAGATGGGCAGAAGAACTGAATAGACAATTTTCCAGAGAGGAAATGCAGATGGTGCCAACAGGCACCTGAAAAGATGCTCAACATCGTTAATCACCAGGGAAATGCAAATCAAAACCACAATGAGAACCCCACACCTGTCAGAATGGCTATCATCAAAAAGATCACAAATAACAAGTGTTGGTGAGGATGTGAAGAAAAGGGGACCCTCGTGCACTGTTGGTGGGAATGTAAATTGTTGCAGCCACTATGGAAACAGTATGGAGGTTCCTCAAAACATTAAAAATAGAACTACCCTATGATCCAGCAATTCTACTCCTGAGTATACATCCAAAGTAGAAGAAAATAAAAACACAAATTCAAAAAGATATCTGCACCCCCTTATTCATTGCAGCATTATTTACAGTAGCCAAGATATGAAAGCAACGTAAGTGTCCATTGATAGACAAACAAATAAGGAAGATGTGGTATATATACAGTGGAACAGTACTCAGCCGTGATAAAGAATGGAATTTTGCCATTTAAAACAATATGGATGGACCTTGACAGTATTATGCTAAGTGAAAGAAATCAGGCAGAGAAAGACAAATACCATATAATTCCACTTATATGTGGAATCTAAAAAACAAACAGACAAAATAAAACAAAACCTAGACTCATAGATACAGAGAAGAGATTGGTGGTTGCCAGAGGGGAGGGGTTGGGGGGTGGGTGAAAGGGGTCAAGAAGTACAAACTTATAAAATAAATAAGTCCTGGGGACATAAAGTACAGCTTGGGGAATATAGTCGACAATATTGTAGTAACTTTGTATGTTGCCAAATGGTAACTAGACTTTTTGTGGTGATCATTTTGCAATAATATAATATATTAAATCACTATGTTGTACACCTGAAACTAATATAATATTCAGTGCCAATTATACCTCAATTAAAAAAAAAAGAATACTTCTGGCATTTTCAGTTTTACATAATTTATCATCAGGCAGCCAGTTTTGTACAAAATATGCCAAAATTTGTTTGATGCCTCTAGGAACAGTGAAATGATGTGTGTGGAAGGCAGCTTAATTAATACAGTTTGCTGCTAGAGTCACGGTAATTTACAAATAAATTACACATTTCTTTCTAAAGGCAATGGTCAGCCATCTCCTTGATGAAGTGTAATTTTCTTCCTTAATCAGTAAAGGGTCATTATATGAATTAGATTTTATATAAATAGAACATGGGGATTATTATAGCACTGTATATTTTCCCAAGAGTCAAGACATTTGAAGTGAGAGAGAGAGAGAGAAAGGGGAAAGGGAAGGGAAGGAGGAAGAGGAAGAAGGAGAAGAAGGAGAAATCTAGTAGCTGTGTACATTTAAAGTGGGGGTAATTTGGGCTTTACTTCGAAAGGAAAGGAAGGCATGGAGAAAAATTCACCTTATGGTTCCACTTTCCCCTGAGCTCGTAGGACCCATATATTCTTTTTCCCTAAGGAAAGATTTTACTGAGGTAAGTCACAGCTCCTTTTCGTTGACTTAAGGGTGCCATTATAAACCTTGCCTTAGCTGCCTTTTTGGACTATCGCTGCCAAAAGGAACAGGAATTTGAGTTTTCCGGTTTGATCTGTGAAGTTTGCAGCCATCAGAACACACCCCCGACATCTATAAGCCCGTATCCTATACAAGGGGCAGGGGGCAAAACAAGGGCATCTGAGCAAAATACTCACAGGAAGAAAACGTAATATTGACAAATTTTCATAAATGTATTAATTCAGTGAGTATTTGTTGAATTCCGATCACGAGCCGGACTGTGCTGATCACAGGGTTGGCAAGGATGTGGGGGAGGCAGGCACTGCTTGCAGTTTCACGGAGAAGATAAATAAAGGGGCAAGTCCAGTGCCCTTTAGACTTAGGGGTTTAACTGTATCCAGAGGGTAATGGGGAGCTTGTGGACTCTTAGGAGTTTATTAGGAAAATTGCCCTCTCTTGCTTCTGATGTTTATGCGTGGCACCCTCCTCTATTATTTAGGTATTTTTATCATCCTTAGTGCTGTTAGGGCGGCCAGAGTAGGGGGATGGGAGTAGGATGTGGGAAAAATGGGTGAAGGGGGTTGAAAGGTACAATCTTCCAGCTGTGATATAAATAAGTCCTGGGGAAGTTATGTACAGCGTGGTAACTAGGGTTAATAACACTGTACTGTGTATTTGAAAGCTGCTAAGAGAGTTGATCTTAAAAGTTCTCATCATGGGAAAAATTGTAATTATGTATAGAAACAAAACAAAAACAGTGGATATTCAACTTATTGTTACTTGAGAACAAACACATACAACTGGAGAATGTCTTCTCTCTAGAGGACAACTCTTCGGCATCCAAAAACCACAGCTGGTTTGCCATAGCTATCGATCCTTTCGATCCAGGGTGCCATTTCCTGTCGAAAACGTATTTAGTGATGTTCTCATTGCCTCTTTAAAAATTATCCACGAGATCATGTTAATGGTCGTGTTCTTCAAATAGAGCATCTGGGGATACTGGCAACCCAGATGGAGGATGGACCCTTGATAGATGTGCTGCCCAGGGCAACACTTCGCGAGCTCCTTAGGATTTCTTTTGTTCTGTGAATCTTAACGCTGTTTTAATGCCATTGTTGGTTTAACTTCTTTTTTTATTGGGTAATAAAAATGAGGAGAACTGGTTCAGTGGGACTTTGGAAAAGTCTACGCTCTGACTCACAAGGTGAACAATGTATAACATCCTTTTTATGTTTTGAGGGATAGGTATGTACAAATGATCATAAATTAAACGTAGGGAAGCAGGTGTGGGTCAAATAAACATCACGTGCCGGCCAGCCTTGGGTCCGGCACTGCCCTCGTTTCCTTTTCTTCCTTCTAACTCCTGGGAAAGATGTGCTCTTTATCAGTGAAATCTCTATCGTGTTCTGTCTTTTCCCTGGTATGCTGAGTCTCCGGCATACGTCGGCTTTAGCTGCTGCGTTGATGTGAATTCCTGGTGGAGCGTGGTGCTACCGAAAGCTTGCGCATAATTAGGCGATAATTTGCATTTGAGAATTTGGGGCACGGGCTATTTTAAATTTGATTTCTCCAGATCAGTCCTTTACTCACTGGCAGTTAGATTTGACTTCTCGAATTCAGGTTAGGCATTTGGTACATTTTGGAAACGAGGTCCCAGGAGCATCTTGGGCCTCTGGTCGGAGGCTGGTAACTGCTCCTGTGGGTGGACTACGGGCCCTGTGGAGAAGACACTCAGAGAATGAAACCGTGTAGCTCGAGAGCAGAGTCATTGCCTGTAATTGGGCTCAGATGCCCGCTGGAAACCCCGTTCAACTGCAGAATAGAAAGAGAATGACAAGCTCTGGGGCTGTACAAACAAGATCCAGGGCCAGGGGTAAAGTCCACATCACAGAGTTGGGAAAACGGTGACAAGCACGAAATTTAGGAGAAAACACAAATTCGGGGAGATAATGCCAAAGGTAGGGCTTGGCATTTTTCTCCCTTACATACATATCAAGACCCAGGCAGAACAAAAGCCAATCGTAGAATTTTTTCCTGAAATACATTTTTAGCACTAATCTTAGGACCTCATTTAGCAGGAGGAATAACTCAAGGAGGCGGGGACCTACCTCCGTTTGGTAACTAGAGCTGAAGCAGAAAGAAAGGTTTTTCTCTTCCTACTTTCCTGTACAATCACCTGTGGAGGCTCTGGGGGGTGTCGCAGGGGACAGTGATGTGTTCTGGAGACAGACTGGGTTTTGGTGTTGGTCCTGCCATCTCAGCTGTAATCCCTCTTTTGTAAAAATGAGAATAAAGACGGCTTTTCTCTTGTAAAGCTGTGTAAAAAATTAAGTGCGGTAATGGATGTAGAATGCCTGGTGCATAAGGCTGGGCACAAAAAATGACAACGAATACAGTTAATACACACGGAGACGTTGAAACGCTGTGATCTAAGACGCAGGTGGAGAGAGGGACTGACCAAGGTCATGAGACACTGGTCCAAATCCTCTCAGCGTGTGTCAGGACAGACCTGTGGGACATTTGGGGCACCTTAAAAGGAGCGCAGGGAGCCCCTTCTCTAAACATGTCTAACCTGGAATTGCAAATTATGGACTTTTTTTTTACATAGAATGTTGAGCCTCCTGGAAAGAAATCCTTTCGTACATGTGTTTAATTGGGAGAAGTGATCGGGTTAGGGCCTTGCAGACTCTGGATGGAAGAAAATTCTGCAGCTCCCGTGAGCAGAGATGGGAGCCTCTCTTAACTTTTCATTTATTTACTTATTTTTTCTCGAGATATAACTGACATATAATATTGTACTTGTTTCAGCCTTGCATCATGTTTCAATATATGTATATATTGCAAAATGATCACTGCAGTAATTCTTGTTAACATCCATCCCTCTCTTAATTTTAAATACTCCTCCAAGAAGAGGCAAGGATTTGCTTGTTCCCATTAGAAGGAACCGGAAGAGGAAGTAAATAGATCTCTGGGTCTATTGTGTGCTCTGTTTCAGATCACTGGAAGCAATTACTTTTATGGAAAAGGATGCAGCAGAGGCGCTGTGTGGATGAGGCCCCATGAACATTCCAAAGTACCTGAGAGATGAAGGCTTGGCCACGCTCCCTGCTGGGACTCCAAGGCGTCTCCTAATGCAACAGGGAACTTCTACCTGCCTTCCTAAAGGATTGCAAACAGCAGTTTCATGCTTTCTGGTGTGTTTTCCCATCGTTCCCATTTTCCCATCACCTCCAGTTTTACCACAGGAATCTTGTTGAGCAGTTCTGCACAGGGGAGTATGTTTCCACTCTGTCTTCCACCAGAGGGAACGTGAATTAAGGGCGGATTAAGAAGCGGCTTCAACCACAGGCTCAGAGCCTTGCTCCCCTCACTCCCGATATGACCCCTCCCTCCTCCCCCTGCAACTTCAGTTTCCCTCCACGCTTTGTCATGTTCACCTCTGAGATCTGAGCTATCTTTACAATAATCAAGAACAGGAGGGCTTCCCTGGTGGCGCAGTGGTTGAGAGTCTGCCTGCCGATGCAGGGACGCGGGTTCGTGCCCCGGTCCGGGAAGATCCCACATGCCTCTGAGCCTGGGCGTCCGGAGCCTGTGCTCCGCAACGGGAGAGAACTGTGGTATTTATCTTCCGTGGAACTCTACTAGAGTTTTTGATTTGCTGGTTGGGGAGAGGAAGACAACTGACTTAAGGCACCCATTCTCCACTTGAATTCAGATTCTGTCCTCAGTTTTGCAGGGTGAAAACTATAGATATCATAGTCTAAACTACTCGAATCTTGCATGTATGTCTGAAAAATTCAGAGAACACGTACAACCTTTTGTGTGTGTCTGAAAGTTTTTTATTTAAAAGATTCAGTGGATTTTTACTGCATGAAATATGAACACCATTAACCTATTTGTTTTCATTTGCCATAAAATACTAGGGGGTGGTTTACTTGTACGTCAGTGTTCAAAAAATGATCAGGATGACAAAGTAATTTGCTATTTGTCAAACAGGGTTGAAATTCATTATAGGTATTTTAAAAAGATGGAAAAATCACTTGAAACACTCAGCTGAAAATGATTCCTTTCTGGCTATAAATCCATAAATAAATCTCAGAAACTGTCATGAACACCAACAGCACTTTCTTGAGTTTATATTAATCTCAGATTTTTACAACGATGTTCATTTTCTTTGGCATGATTTGACATCTGTGCCACTGCTGACTCTAGCAAACTGGTGACTACATTCAATATTTAAAATAGGCATTTAAAACCACCCATGGAACTAAGACGTAAAGAGTTATTTTAGGTAAAACTTTTTGGAGGTTCTTCTGAAATCATTTAAAAATTAACTTATTATAAGCACCTCATTTTTAGCACCTGACGACGGCAATTTAAAAAAGTATTCATAAAATTCTTTTTCCGCTGAGGCCGCGAGCAGAACTGGTTCTGAGTGTCATGAGCCGGCGGAGGTATAAATTGCTGTAAACTGGTGGTTGGAATAAGTACTGTAGTAACTCAGTTTTAACAGTCTTGTCACAAGCAAGACCCTGCAATGCATAGTGGGCTCCAGTGTTTCATAAATGTATTAGTCAATCTTGGTAGAGGGTTTCGAACATTCTAGCCAGACTTGTAGTCCTGTACCCAACTTCAGCATTTAATTTACCACTTTTGTGCTAAGCATGGGCCCTGCCCTGGGCAGAAGTTGTCGGTTCCCCTTCTCCTAGTGACAGCAGTGCCGTCTGAAATTTATGGTGGCGACCACATTCTCGGCCGATGTACTTGGTGTCTCATTCCATGGATGTGCTAATTAACTTACTGCAGACATTGAAGACTAAATCGCACCATCGTGCCACTTGAACTTTTCGATGGAGAAGCAGTTTCCAGCTTTTAGACGTATAGTGCGATTTACGGGTCAGTTACTACGTAGGAGGTTGTAGTCACCGACAATCACCCACAGGTGCCCTTTCTGACCATTGTCCTTTCTGAGAGTTTCAGCCAGAACTAGTCCAGACGCTGGTCACGTCTGCCAAAGGGATGGTTGCACAGGCGGTTAGATGGCATCAATTCACACAGTCTCCATCTGGTGTCTGACTCACTCTGTGAAGCTGCTGGATGCAGAGGGGGGTTCCACTGATGACTGTCACGAAAACGTGACCGTGTGTGTTTTCTGCCGAAGGGTGTCGACGTGGACGGTGACGTTGCCCACGGCTCCAATCCGCGTTCGTGAAGAGGCCTAACACAAACGCCGTGGTCCAGTATCTCCTGATGGTGAAGGTGGTCAGACACTGGCACACAACAGCAACGGGGTGGCAGCCTGCCTTACGACTGGACACACTTACGGGAAGGTTTAGAAACTGTCACACTGGAGACAGAGATTCTAGACGAAACCGGCAGGACCCCAAGAGACCCTGTGCCTTAGTCTGTTCAGGACGCTTTAGCAAAAAGACTGGGTGACTTAGAAAGAACAGAAGTTTACTACTCATGGTTCTGGAGGCTGGGAATTCCATGAGCAGATTTGCTATCTGGCGAGAGGTCTCTTCCTGGTTCACAGATGTTTGCCTTCTTGCTGGGTCCTGACATGGCAGATGGTGAGGGAGCTCCCCCATCTCTTCTTACAAAAGGGCACTGATCCCATCCGTGAGGCTCCACCCTCAGAACTTAATCAGCCCCTAAAGTCCCACCTCCTAATACCATTACATGAAGATTTGGATTTCAACATACAAGTTTTTTGGGGGACAGAAACATTCAGTCGCTAGCATCCTTTAAACCATGACTGTCAAAACTTAGAGATGGTAAGTATTCCCCGCCCCCCCCATAAAAACACCCCCCAGTCATGGCAAACCCATGAGCACAGTGACTCTCTCTGCCCATGAATTGTGCAACTGGCAGCCCAGAAATCCTCGAAATCCTCTGTAAATTTTAGGACTCTTTCTGCTGATTGCAGCCCACTCCCAGGAAAATCCACCATTGTCTGACCTCATGAAAGTTCATTATGCTTATTTTATTGAGTGAACTACCTAATGAATACAATAAATAAACAGATGAATCAAGGTCCTAGTAATGTGTTCACCAAGTTATACATTTTCTAAAACTTGCAAAAATAAACTTTGCATCTCAGTTGATTAAGGCCATTTTTTTCTCTCCACTTTGTTTTTCCAACTGTCATACTTTCTCTCATGTCAAAGGTCACTGGAGGGTTAGCAGGCACTTCCGGGGTGCAGATTAGGGGGAGTTCGGTGATGTTTAATCTCCTTTTAGCGGGAGCTGTTCATGTGCTTTTGCGGGCAGTTTTGTGCGCTGTCCCGCTACTGCCAGCTCTCCCCTTGTAGGACTGGCTCCAAGGCACAGTCCCTGGGCCAGTTTAACTCTCCAGGGGTAGTAAGGGAGGTGGGGGACTGGAGGTCCTTTGGAGAAAAGACCTGGCTCTAGGTACCTGGCGTGGAAGGTGAGGAAAGGCAGAGCCAGAAGCACCAACCATCTCCAATTCAAAGAGAATCTGAGTCATTGAGGGAGAAACCTTGAAAAACCCTGAAAATTAAGGCCTCATGTTAAAAAGAAACTTGGCGCAAGTTTTCCCAAATTTGACAGCCATCCTAAAAACATGCGTGACATTACTAATACTGAGTCGGGAAGATGAAAGGAAGTTTTCTCAACTGTCAAAGGTCAAAACACATTAGATCGATCGTGCTGCCAAAATATAGAGAGTGATACTTCTGTTCATTCCACAGAACATTCCAAGTCATGGTCCTACAAGAGGGAGGCCAGAGAATACACAGATTAAAAAACAGGTAAAAAGTATCGCAGAGGCTGCCGGGAAGCTAGTGCACGGAAAGGTGTTATGTTACTGGGTTTTATGGTCTCTGTGGTGTTGGCTTTTAAGCCGCATTTGCCTCTTTGCATGCCTACCTTCGTATTTGTGGGTTTGTATTACAAAGCGCCTCCAATTGTAAAAAGCTTCAGACCCCGTGATACCCAGCCTGCTCTAGGCCGGGACCTAGGGCCGTTCTCTGGACCTAGTTTCTGAGGCTTAAAAGTAGGTAATTGTGCCACTTAAAAGGGCCCTTATGAGGGTAAAATCAGGCAGTGTGAGGAGTTTCTGGCACATAGTAGGGTTTCAATAAATGCTTATTTCCTTGTCTCTCATCTGAACTCAGGTGGTGTACATCTGTGATCTTAATTTTGACCTTTATGTCTTTTCTGCCTCGTTAACTCTCTTTTTATCTCCCCAAATGTGTCTCAAGTTCATTACGCCCCTACCTGGTCTCTTCCCGTCTGACCCATCTTTGCTCTGCTGTCACAGTGATTTTTCAGAAAGTCCGAACTGATCAGAGTTAAAAATCTGACCTGCTTAAAAATCTTTAACGACCCCCTTTGACCAAAAGCTAAAGCTGAAATGCCTCGGTATGGAATTCTAGGTCCTGAAAGTGACTCCTGCTTACTTTTCTTGCCTGAAATGGTGCTTTCTTCAAAGCCTGCGATCCACGCAGCCACGCAGGAAACATACCTCCAAGCTTCCAGTCTGTTCAAGTTCAAGAAATGTTTTCTCCCTGCCTGTAATTAGTCATTCATTCACCTACTCATTACAGCAATACTGGGCTCCCGGACACAAAAGCCTTTCTGTGTCCCCGGTTCTTGATTACAGGAAATGGGCTTCATTCAGCCTCCAGGACCTTCCCTGAGTTCCAAAGGGCAGGTTCACACACATGCTAATCAGGGAAGCGAGGGGATGCAGAGACCAGGGAGGAGCAGTCAGGACACAACAGTGCAGCCTTGGGGCAGGGTCCTGGTTCGCCCTCGAAGGATGCACACAACAATATCCTTGAGCTGTTTTGCAGGTACTGAAACCCCCTCCAGGCGGGAGAAGTTCACTGTCTGCTGCTCACAAGCACGGAGACCCCAGACCGGTTGGAACCAGAAGGTTGTTGATGCCGACTCCCGATGACCTCACCACCAGCCAATCAGAAGAGTGTCCACGAGCTGACCACGCCCTCTTTGAACCATTTCTATAAAACAACTCACGACCCCTCCAGGGCAGGACACACAGTCTTGAGGGCACTAGCCTGCTGTGGCCCCCTTTGCCTGGCAAAGCAATAAAGCTCTTCTTTTCTACTTCATCGAAAACTCTGTCTCTGAGATTTAATTCGGTGTTGGGGTCCAGAGGCTGGATTCAGCTTCAAAGCTTGTGGAGTCAGGATTTAATTTGTGCAAGACGTTACGGTAACCATGAGTATGTGGACACCTGCTGGGTGGGAAATGAGCTTCATGCAGTGGTCGCCCTCAAGCACCTGAGCAGGCAGGCTCCCCCAGAGGACGTTCAAGACCTCATTGTGGGGTCCACTGGCTCCCACGCCTAGGACCCAGGCCTTCCTCAGTGATGGCGTGGGTGTGCGGCCCAGGGTTGAGGCTGTACTATGGGGGCCCCTGGCAGGAGGTCAGGGGCCAGCTCATGGTCTTGCTGTGCTGGGGAGCCCGGGCGCATCCTCTGCCCCAGATGTGGCTCCCCCATTCCTGTGCTGACCCTCAGCTGTGGGCTGTATTTATGGCTCTCCGATAGAGCACACTGGGGCCACTGATGTGTGCCTGGTTTAGGGGTGACAGAGCTGTCAGGCCACAGGCAGCATGATGGTGACTTGGTTTTGCAGTTCTTTTGTTCCGTACGTGACAGTCCAGTGTGTTCTGTCGTGGTGTCTATGACTCCGGTGTGTCTCTGGCACGTCTTAGAGATGAGCGGCTGACTTAACGCATCTTAAGGCTTCCGTCTGTGGCCCATACACTACCTTCTTCCTTATCATCTTTACTCAACACATACATTCCACCTCTACCTTTTGAGTTATTAGCTCACTACCTATACTTGGTATTGTTTCCTTGTTTTTCTTGTTCTCTCTAACAGAATCGAAAATTCTTAAACAATACTGCAAATGCACATCGTTCCGGGAGAAATGCCATTTTTCAGGAAACCTGTGGGAGAGAAGACCAAGAGGCCATGCTGTCCCTGCCACGTGTGCAGTGAGGTGGACACGGCCAGGTCTGCTCCCGTCTCGGCCAGGAGCAGAGAGGCTCCGCACGGGGCCAGCTCTGGGGTCGACAGTGGGAGTGACCCAGGCTGGGGATGCTGGGCTGCTGCAGCTGGTGATGAATCCCACACAGAGGGGTGGGAAAGGTATGTCTGGGAGAGACAGCCACGGAGCTCCTGTTGACGGCCTGGCTGAGGAATTGGCGGTTATCATCAAGAAAGGATTGACAGTCTGGTTTTCCCTCTTTGGACCTTCAAACTCTTCTCTCTCCCTGTGTTGGTTAATTTTATGTCACCTTGGCTGGGCCACGGTACCCAAACATTTGTCAAGTACTATTCCAGATGTTTCTGTATTTGGGTTGGGATTAACATTTCCATCAGGAGACTCTGAGTAAAGTACGTCACCCTCCATAGCGTGGTGGGCCTCATCCAATCAGTTGCCGGCCTCAGGAAGAAGACGGAGGTCCCTGAGCAGGAAGGAGCTCTGCCAGCAGGCAGTGTGGATGGAACTGGGGCTCCTCCCTGGGCGCCAGCCTGGTGGCCCACGCTGCAGATGTTGGATTTGCTAGTCCCACGATTACATGAACCAACTCATTAACATAAATTTGTCTGTCTCTCTAGACACACTCATCCTCTTGGTTCTATGGGCCAATTCAAATATTCCCCTATTTGTAAAACTTCTCCAGCTCCAAGTTAGTCTTCCTCTATCAGCCTCTCCCGTCACATTTCCTACCTCACAGTGTTCAGGACTCAGGGTTCACACTTATTTATTTACATCTGTCTCCCTGCTAAAAACTGTGAGTAACTAGGGGACCAGGTCTCATCCCTCATGGAAGTGTCCTGAGACTAACAATTGGCTGGTCCTAAAAAAGATGCTCAGTAGATATTTACTGAATGAATGAAAAAGATGGATGAATAAAGGACCATTTGCAGTTGCAGTGTTCACAGCCGTTATGATGCCTGGCGCATGGCGGGTGATGGTAAATATTGTGACAGCAGTGCTGATACCATAGGCTCTTATCTACCAGGTTATGAGCCAAACCCTTGTCTGGGCTCTGAAAATACCCTAGAACTTGAAAGAGCTCACACAAATTTGTTTTTATTAAATTAAGGAGTTCTGCCAAAGAGCCCTAGGACTGGCCATGGCTCAGGTTACCTCCGCCACCATAAACCCTCTTCCCCACGCCCCCAGCTCTCTTCAGCATCAAGACGAAGCAGGGCTTGTGCTAGGCAGAGGGAGAAAGGGAACGAAGGCAGTATTGGAACCAGAGGCAGTGGGGCCGTTGATGGAGACCCCAAGGTCACTGCCTCTCTACTCTGACCCTTCCCAGCTCCCCGTGAGCTCCAAGCTCCCATTCAAGACACTCTGCTTCCCGGGAACTGCTTTCAATGTATGTGTTTTGAAATGAGCATGTGGGCTAGTCAAGCCCCAAGCAGCCTTGGGGGAAGGCTCAAGGAAATGTAACAGGCTAGAAGAAAACGCGGTGAGAAATCATGCGTTTTTGACACCGTACAGCTGAGAGCAATGACGGAAGCGTGTTTGTAATTTATTTTCTCCTTTAAAAAAAAAAAAGAGTTACTTCTTGCAGGGTGAACATCAGATCTCTAAAAACAACTTACTGGCTTATTTGTCACTGAAGAGGTGGGCACATCAACATCTACAGGGAATTCGAGTCTCCTGGGCCAGGTGCCTTCAAAGGGAAGACAATGGAAGTCAGAACAAAGCCAAATCGCCCTGCACCGGGCTTCCCGGCTTTGCGGATCCAGAGAGAGACTGTGCCGGGGGAAAGCCATTTCAGGTTTCTGAGATCTGATTCCTTCTTCACGGGATTCTGCGTGTCCAGAGGGCATCCGTGGCTCCCGCGATGACCAGTGCTCAGAAGCCTCGGTGGGTTTTGCGTCACTTTCCCTCCTTGTCTTTCCTTGCACACCCTTTATCATATTTCTCTCTACCCAAAGCGATTTTTCAATACTCCTAGTCAGGTGGAGATTAGTCGGCGAGAGGGGAATCCCACAAGACAAACAAACAAACAAGCCAAGCCCTACCCTGCCTTCTTGAAAGCCTGGCCAATTGCTGAATCTCTCTGCTCCTCAGTTTTCTCATCTGTTAAATGGGGTCATTTTCGTGCCTGCTTCATAGCACGGCTGGGAAGATGAACGTGAGTTGCTCTGTGGAAAGAAGCAGCCTGAGCTCGGGGTTGATGGTACAAGGAAGGGACCCCGAATGCCTGGCTGAGTAAGATGTTTGCCGTCATAAAATGAGATCCCTCGTGCGCTACAGAAGTAGCTATCCGTCCTCTGAGGCTGAATTCATATATGTAATTGGGCTGCAGGTGGTTACAGATAATCAAACCCATTGTCAGCATCTCCATTTTGTGAGTCTGACCACAAAAGGCAAATACGGGGAAGCAGGATTTACGTTTCCCCGTGATCCTGCACCACCCGCCTCTCTGATGAAGAGCTCAGGAAGTGGGCGGGGACTGGAGGGGCTGCAGAGCGTGGAGATATGAAGCCGAGACTGGACAGATGCCGCTGGCTGCTTTAACCTCTTCAGTGTCTGCCCAGATGCGCTGCGCTCTCAGCAGAGTCACCAGCCCGGAGATACATAGGGCACGCATTTTTGGAAACACGCTGCAAGTCTGAAAGCACTCGCAATGAAGAGGTCAGCCTCATGGCAGCAAGTCAGTCACCGGCCCCCGCGAAGCCTCCCGGCGCCGGGCCGGCCGGGGTGTGTTCGATCCGCTCCGTGATTGCAGACCCGGGCTCTGAATCTCCCTGCTTCTCCATCCCGTGTCCACCCCTTCCCTCACCTCTCCTGCTCTCCAAACGCAAAGCTGGACTTGGTTCAAGGGATTTCTTTAAATGCTCAAAGCAAAACTTTTGCTCATTTTACCGGAGGGAAAGTGCAGGGGAGCTGAAGCAGCCTCCCCGACGGCACGTGCTCGCTCCCTGCATGAGGAGCACCCGGCCTCTGGCCCACAGCCGCTCAGCCCTGCATCCGCACCGGCCACTGGAAGGTCCTCCCTCATCAGCACCGAGTGAGTCGGCCACCTGGCCTTGGCTTTCTCTTCTCTGGTTCCGTGTAGATGAGGTCACCCACCTGCTCCCAGAGCTGTGGTCCACAGAGCATCTTCAGCTCGGCTTCTACCTGTGTTCTCAGAGGAAGCGATGGGAACCTCCAGTGGGGTCTGGAAGTCTGCAATTTCCCACATGTTAAATAGTCACAGCAATGTTGCCTCTGAAGGATTTTGGGGATGATTGAGACACTGTTACAGAAGTGGCCTCTGAAACCAGTATATATAAAAACCCTGCTGAAGAACAGAAGAGGAAATTAATCCAGCTTGGAGCTCAGGGGTCAGTGTATTTCACGACCTCAAAAGCTGAAGGCTTGGGCTTCCCTGGTGGCGCAGTGGTTGGGAGTCCGCCTGCCGATGCAGGGGACACGGGTTCGTGCCCCGGTCCGGGAAGATCCCACATGCCGCGGAGCGGCTGGGCCCGTGAGCCATGGCCGCTGAGCCTGTGTGTCCGAAGCCTGTGCTCCGCAACGGGAGAGGCCACAGCAGTGAGAGGCCCGCGTACAGCAAAAAAAAAAAAAAAAAAGCTGAAGGCTTGAGGGAACTATATTGGATATCCTGGGATAAACCATCATGGAAAAGACCATGGAAAAGAATATATATATATACGTATAAGTGAATCACCTTGCTGTACACCTGCAACTAACACGACACTGTTGATCAACTATTCTCCAATAAAGGAAATTAGGGAAGCAGAGCTTAAGGTTTGAAACATAAGTGCCTGAGGAGAAGCTGATTTTGTAGCACTGCTCAATTCAGCAAATATCTGCTGAGACGTGGTCTATGCAGGCAGGGTTCTGGCCCTCAGGTAGCTCACAGTCTGGAGGGGGAATCTGAGCACGGAGTAGAGGTCAGGGTTGTAAGATGCTGGGTCCAGGTGCTGTGGGGCTATAGGATGGGCTGGCGAGCTCCCCACAGGGACTGGGCCACGGAACGCTTCCAGAGGGAGGGGTAGCTGGACTTAACTCGTAGCCTTTAGAGAGTCAAGGAGGCTATTTAGGGGGTCAGTGACATACCCACAGCTATATTTTGGGGAGGTAACTGCGGCGGCTGTGGGTGAGTGGGGAGGGCGCTGCAGGACGGGGGACGGAAGCCTCGGGGTGGGGGGAGACGGCAGATCCTGGGAGGAAGGAGTCCGCCGAGTCTGGTTACCAGTTTGTCCTCTGGGAAAGGACGGGAGGGCTCCAGGTGCCTGATCCTCCCTGAAGGAGGGAGGTGGCCCGTGGACTGAGAAAGGGACACACAGCTTCAGACGTGGGTTTGAGATGCTCTTGGCCTGTGGGGTGTTTGAAATGCAGGACTCGAGCTTGAACATGGAGTGGATGCAGACAGTGCCCCGTGGGACACACTGAGGAAAACGGTGTCGATACATGACACTCACAGCCAGTGATGGCCCAGGAGAGAATGCAGAGAGAGGAAGGGGAAGGCCGGGGTGGGGTGAGTTAGACAAGGAATTCTTGAGAAGGGACAGCAGAAGCAGCAGCAGTGACGTGCCGGCATCAGAAGGGCACTGGGCGCTGTTGATAAAGAGGCACCTCAGGGGTGACAAGGGGACACATGTGGGACGGGCTGGAGTGCGAGGTGAATTCCACTTCCCCCTCTGCCTCGTCGGTCCTCGTAAGAGCATCCAGCAGCCAGGGTACCATCTGCACACACTCAGTCTCCTCCCAAGTTAAATCCACCCAGTTCAGCCTCAGAGGATGGACAGCTACTTCTGTAGTGCACGAGGGATCTCCTTTTATTACAGCAAACAGCTTACTGTACTGGGCACTCGGGGTCCCATCCTCGCACCATCAACCCCGAGCTCAGCCTGTTTCTTTCCACAGAGCGACTCACGTTCATCTTCCCAACCACGCCATGAACTAGGCGCAAAAATGGTCCCATTTAACAGATGAGACAACCGAGGAGCAGAGAGATTCAGTAATTTGCCCAAAGTCACACAGCCAGTAAGTACTGGGACGTGAACCCCCATCTTAGTAATTTCGCAGGCTTCACATTGCGGTGGCTTCTCTTGCTGTGGAGCATGTGTGGGCTTCAGTAGTTGTGGTTCGTGGGCTCTAGAGCGCAGGCTCAGTAGTTGTGGCACACGGGCTTAGTTGCTCTGCGGCATGTGGGATCTTCCCCGACCAGAGCTCGAACCCCGTGTCCCCTGCATTGGCAGGCGGAGTCTTTAACCACTGCGCCACCGGGGAAGCTCATGATTTCTTGCTTCTAAGAAAGGTTTTGTACAACTGAGCCAAATCATCTGGGCCATCTTCTCCCTCTTAAGGAGAAACCTGACATTTTTCTATTGTTAAGAGCAAGGGAAATTGAAATCTGTATATCAGATTTCGCTCAAGACAGTTGAGGGTATGTGCACGTGAAGGAGTGAAAAAGGGATCTGATAAAATAATTCATTTTTGGAGCCAGGAAATCTACTAACTTCTTTAAAAAAAATATATTTACTGGAGTCTAGTTGATTTACAATGTTGTGTTACTTTCAGGTGTACAGCAAAGTGGATCAGTTATACATATATCCACTCTTTTTAAGATTCATTTCCCATATAGACCATTACAGAGTGTTGAGAAGGGTTCCCTGTGCTATCCAGTAGGTCCTTATTAGTGATCTGTTTTATATATAGTAGTGTGTATATGTCAATCCCAATCTCCCAATTCACCCCCCACCCCCTTACCCTCTGGTAACCTTAAATTTGCTTTCTACGCCTATGACTGTATTATCTGTGTTCTTTTAGGAAATCTCCTAACTTCATCAAGCCTGAGGACTGCAGTACATTAACTCTTTATTCTGGAACATTTCACACATACATCAAAGTAGAGAGAATAGGATAAGAAGTCTGATGAACCCATCTCCCAGCTTCAACTACTGTCAACTCCTGGTCCGTCTTGCTTCATCTCCCTCCCTCCCATTTTCCTACCCATCCTCGGTGAAAGAATCGAGTTTTACAGCAAAAAAGATAGCAAAGAGTAGGCATCTGGGTATTCCATCCATCCTGCCCATCTTGAAGATGACCTCAAGGTACCCGTCCTGGCACTGGGCTCCCAGACCAGCCAGGTGAGCTGGACAGCGGGCTCACACACAGACCCGAGAGGGGCAAAGTCCTCCTGGATTTCAGAAAAACGACTTCTTCTTACTTTCTGAGTCTTCACGGACATCAGTTCTAGAAGAGGAGAATAGTGTTCTGGGCCAGGATGAAATGAACCCAACAGAGATGTTCTAAGGGAAACAGAACACTCTCATTTTTTTCCCTACAAGCAGCCATATGGTCCTTATTGCCTTTTCCCATCAGTCCTCCTGGGGAGGGTGTCAGGGTCTTGTCCAAGACCAACTCAAAGAAAAGAACCAACCTCATTTGTTATCACAGACTCACAGCCGAGATGTGCAGGCCAGGGGCACCAAGCCCACCTCTCTGCCTTCAGGTAAGTCCCTGAGATAAGAAGCCTTCTCGCTTTGAAAAAATCCAGTAGGGAAACTTCAGGACATATTCACCACTTAGTCACTCCCAGGAAATTCCGTCCTTAGAGCCAAGCTTCCTTACTCTGTCTGTTTCATCAGTTTCCTTTTTATCTGGTCCTTAAGTTTTTAGAGAAAAGACATTTACTTTACCTACAGAAGAACTTTTCCTACCCGTGATAGACATCATAGCCTGCCAAGGCTTTTGCAACAGCTTTCCTAATCCTTATTTAGGAGTTGTCTCTATTATAAATCGACATCCAGCCATCCTTATAAATCTCTTAGAATCTTCTCCAAGCTTCCACGTCGCTTTTAAGGTGTCAAGCCCCAAACCGAGAAAGATGCTCAATAGTAACTGAGAATGGAAACACGGTAAGAAACTTACCATCTTTCTTTTAAGACTCGTGTGGGTTACCATTTTCTGTGGAGATCAACCTGCTTTTAAAAAATTGGACAAAAGTCCTAGAAAAGAGGAAGAAAGTGGGATGTGTTCAGACATAGAGTGCTTATCTTGATTCCCTTGGAGAACATTTAGAAAAATAATTCCACGTAGCAGCTCCACAAATTCCCAGTATTTAGTGGCAAAAACAGGGAGACGGCAGGGACTCCCCCGCTCATCACCACGTCTCAGATCTTAGAATCATCTAGCACTGAAACACCCTTTCCTTCAAGGGCTAGAGAGTCAGCATTTAGGTTTTGTGGGCGAGATGGTCTCTGTTGCAGCCACGCACCTGTGTCCTTGTAGCCTGCGGTGGCTGTGGACAGTATGCACCTGAGTGAGCCTGGCGGCTCCAGGAAATTTTATTTACGGAACTGAGATTGGACGTTTGAACGTTTCATGTGTCATGAGATTCTTGTTTAGCTTTTGTCAACCAGTAAAAAACATGTAAAAGCCATTCTTCTCTCTCAGGCCATACGCAACCAGGTGTGTCGCAAGTGTTGGCTTGTGGGTCCTAGTTTGCCTCCGTGTGATTCAGCACCTTCTTTAAATGAGCTCCAGAAGAAAGCATGAGATGATTAGAGAGAGAATCTGTACCCTTTAATCTTTTCACGACAACAATATTTTAAAGCAGGAATGGCAAGTCACTATTCTTTGCTTCGAGCAGACAACTATGTAGGGACCCTGAACTGTAGGGTTTTTAACGGGACCGGGCTGGGGGGACCTGGAGCCTCTTTGCCTGATCAGGAACCTATCCCATGAGGTCCAGGTCCTTTTATATGAATTTTGACTCTACTTTGAGGATCCAGAACCAAGAGTCATACATGGATAAAAATGTATTTCTCAAGATTTGTAAATTTATTTCCCCAAAATGTCCTAAAATTATACATCTTAAATGGCATTACTTATGTCATTGATTACTTATGAAAAGAGTTGGAAAATCTCCGGAAGCTTTAGGATTTATGGTATTTATGAAGAGATTCATTAACATGTAACTTATTAAGGGATCTTTTCCTGCATATGTGAGAGCCGGGCCCCGCCCTGTATTAGGGCCCAGGACCTGGCCTCGCCTTTCTGACACTGAACCTGGCACAGCTCTTTTGTGGACGGGACTTGGAATCTGTTAGCAGGTCCTGCCGGGCTCGTGATGGCTACTGACGGCCTCTTAGGGCTTTAAAACTTGACCGAGAATAATAGCACACGACGTGCTGTAAACCAGCCTGCATCATTTTATCTCTCAATTTGCAGTTCAGAACAAACCGTAAAGTCCCCTTGTTCTAGGAAAAGTGATCAACTTTGCCTGAGCAGAGCCGGCGGACACCTCGTGCTAATTTTGTAAACGTTGAAGCTGAATGGTGAGCTCCTAGGTGGGCCTTTGACAACAGATTGAATTTTGGTGGCGACTTTTCTCACAAGTAACAGTGGTCTCTGAACAACACTTTTCTTTTTATATCTTTATTGGAGTATAATTGCTTTACAATATTGTGCTAGTTTCTAGTGTACAACAAAGTGAAGCAGCTATACGTGTACATATATCCCCATATCCCTTCCCTCTTGCGTCTCCCTCCCTCCCACCCTCCCTATCCCACCCCTCTAGGTGGTCACCAAGCACCGAGCTGATCCCCCTGTGCTCAATACATTTATGTGAGGCAGAATCCATGTAGATTTTAATGGTGTGGAAGTTGGGCTGGAATAAATAATCTTCAATTAGGGGGCAGATCATCCTCTTATGGTTAGAAAGTCAAGTGTTTGGTTATCACGTGTTACTTCCAGGTTCAAAAGTTGAGAGAATTCATAACTAAAATAAAAAAGATGTATCCGCTCAAAAAGACTTCTTTGTCGGAACACCATCGTGTACTGGAACCTTGAGTCCTGTTAAATTCTGGGTGTATGAGAGGCCACCTGAGGCCGAGGCCACGTGCCACCCAAGGCTGACTGCTGACCCTCTGCTGTGCCGTGGGAACGCTCCC
The DNA here is from genome assembly GCF_003676395.1 of Aethalodelphis obliquidens. Lineage (NCBI taxonomy): Eukaryota > Metazoa > Chordata > Mammalia > Artiodactyla > Delphinidae > Aethalodelphis > Aethalodelphis obliquidens. Next base: position 1,377,477 of record NW_020837979.1, on the reverse strand, counting down.
GTCACCCCTACTGCCTTCCCATCCGGCTCTCCGAGTGAGAGGTTACTATTTCATAGACGGGGGTATAAGATGGTTAGCTCAGAATTATTCTGAGTATAATTATTCCAGCACTTTGATCTCCTTTCCAAGTTAAAGACACTTCTCTGTGTCGCTTTCCTGTGGTGCAAATTTCAAACAGGGGAAAGTCCGCCGGCTCCGACAGTCACAAGGTCAAACACCGTCAGATCCTAGTACAGAGAGAACATTCTCTTTTCCTGAGGAATTAGAAGTTGGCAGGAAATGGAAATATCAGACAGGAAGGTCTGAGGGGGGGGGACTCCTACCTTAGAGGCTCAGGACACCAACAAGTCCCGATGTCACACGTCTGGAGAGGGATTTAGGCATCTCATTTTTCTTACTCTACCTTCACTGCTGGTTAGTACCTGGAAGGAAAAGAAACTCCACCGCGTCAAGTTTGGGGAAGAAAGCGGTTTGCTAAAATTGGATGTGTAGGAGTCCATTTATCCACGAGCGTCATTCATGAAAACTAACTCTGTCTCTTTATACCACAGGGAAATGAAGATTGATTGCATTATTATTATTAATCTGGAACCAACCTCCCTCCTTCCTTCCTTCTTTCCCTTCCTTTATCTCTCCCTCCCTTCTTCCTCCCTTCCTCCCTCCCTTCCTCCCTCCCTCCCTTCCTTCCTCCCTCCCTCCCTCCCTTCTTCCTCCCTTCCTCCCTCCCTTCTTCCT